>NC_056527.1:115477977-115544822 GCF_019175285.1 Sceloporus undulatus
AGCCAAAGTCCTTTATTGACAACAGAGGTTTGGGTGTGTGACCAGAAGATTGATTGTGAGAGTTTTAAAGTACTTAGTGTTGTTTTTCCTCCCCAGAATGGCATGAAGCAAAAGCAGAGGTCATGACTGACTGTTAGCAACACAATTCCTTGGAGTAAAACAATTCCCAAACGGTAAGAGGATTTGGCACTTTAATAACCAAACCCTGCACTACTTGCTATGAGGGAGGCTTACCTTCAGAAGTGGGGAAAGTTACTTTGGGTTGGGGGATTCTGGGAGTTGCAATCCACTGGAGAATTCTGCTTGGCTTTTCTATTTTGCTTTTTAACCTTCCTTCTTATACTTGTACAGCAGTGGTCAGTGTGTTTACTCTTAACCAGAGAAGCATATGCTTATTATCATAAGACTGTGTGAGTATACTACCTCCTCTAAAGTGAACACAGAATTATCTGGCTCTCACAACAACTGATCACTAGAGTCTTATCCGTGGCTTTCTGAGCAGTGGCTATTCTACAAAATGGTTTCTTTCCATGGGCAGACTTTACATTTAAAGGATCTACATTTATTTTACTTTTTAAGACTGTGAGATCTGGAGTCTGTTGCAAAAGATGCAGCTTTAGAACTAAAGAATTGCAAACCCAGGAGTTTGTTTTGAGAATGAGAAAAGACAGAATGCCATGCACTCTCCTCCCAAATTCAGTGCCAAGACAGATCACTCCAGGCTTTCTGCATTTCCCAGTAGGATTTAGGGATGTTTGCGATGGGGATAATTTTACGTCCTCCTCAGCCATACTGCACAAGATTGTGCAGGGCTGAAAAAGTTACATATGCATATATATATATATATATATATATATATATATATATATATATATCCTTAACCACAATATACTTAAACAGGCAAAAGAAACACATTTCAGTCACCTTTCTCTTAAGCCAAAATTAACCTTACAGTGGGCCCAAACAGAGAGGCCAAAATAAAGCTGCTTTGGGTCACTTTGGAGGTAATCTGTTTAAATGCTGCATGTGTCCCAGGAGGCTAGAAGCTGCACCAATCATAGAATCATAGAGTTGGAAGAGACCGCAAGGGCCATCCAGTCCAACCCCATTCTGCCATGCAGGAAATCTAAATCAAAGCATCCCCGACAGATGGCCATCCAGCCTCTGCTTAAACACCTCCAAGGAAGTCGGGGCGCAGCTTGGGCTCAGCTTCTGGCCTCTTAAGATGTGTGTGTCATTTAAACAGCATACCTCCAAAGTGACCTGAAGCAGCTTTATTTTGTCTTGTCTGTTCGGGCCCAGTAATACAATAAAAACATCAAATTATTATCAAGTTTAAAGCAAAAGTGTTCCTTTGAAGTAAAACCTAAATTCAAACCTAAAAACAAGCACACACCCTCAAACCAAAATTACTTTTGGAATCAAATTTGAATTTAAATATAAAGTGAAATAAAAATACTGAGTTGCACCTTGCATAATTGGTGAGTTGCCTCCCGCCATCTGCAAACAACCCCCCCCCAATTTTTTGCAATATAATTTAGGGCAGAAGTCACTTCGTTGCTGCTTTTGCTAAACAACAAAGAGTCAGGAATCATGACCAATCTATCGCAAAGCACTCGGAGAGTTCAGCCCACTATCTGTCATTTGCCATCGAGTCACGTTTAACTTATGGTGACCTGAGGAACAGGAAATCTCATTGACTACCCTGCTTAAGTCTTGCAAATTCAGAATCATGGCTTCCTTGATTAAATCTATCCATCTGTAGTGTGGTCTTCTTCTTTTCCTATTCCCTTGGCACTACTTTTCCATGGTGGTGGGACTGTATGCTCCACTGAGGTAAGAGGCTACCTCAATGGTATCACTGCTGCTGGCATGGTCTCCCAGTTCAGACAGGTTTTTGCTGAGAGACCAATGTGCCAAATACCTTCTGGGTAGCAACAGTAGTGGGGGGTGACATTGGCAGAGACCTTAGCTAAAGGAGCTAGTATTGCACAGAAAAATGCAATGGTAAACTACTCCTGACGCCTTTTACCTTGAAAACCTTCTGAAGAGACAATACACTTAGATTACTCCTACATAGTATACAACTATTAATCTGGCATCTAGATTAAGGGCAGCTTTTCCTTAGGAATGTTGACTTTAAAGGCACACTTTGGTCTGTGCTCTAGATCAAAGTAAGCCTAGCAGACCAACATTCCTAAGCAAAAATCCCATAAATCTCATCCCTGTAATAATGACCATCTCTTCCACCCTTCCCTTCTCTTGACTCCTTTTTAGTGTGACATATCTACCAGAAAGGCCATTGGGATTCTACAAAGGAGAATATATCATTGGTTTAGGAAAGTGATGGGGAATGTGTGGCCTGTGAGTTGATTCTTGTGGCCATCAAGGCCTTTGAATTTTGGGGGGGATTTCCCCCCCTCAAAAATATTTTAAAAATCCCCCTCCCCAGATGTCCTCAAGTGTTGTCTGGGGTTGTGAGAGGCAATTTTGCACATATTCCCATCCCCAAGTCTTTTCACGTTCAGGCAACTCCTTTTTTCAGCAGTAAGTGACTCAGAAGTTGACTGCCCGGGGGGGGGGCAAAGGCAGTTCTTGGTGATAACATTCTCTAAAAGTGACTACAAATGTGGTGAAATTGTTCCCTATGCCACATTTGCCAAATTGTTTCTGTAGGACAGTACTTCTCAAATAGTGGGGCAGGCCCCCCAGGGGGGGCGCGAGGCTCCATAAAGGGGGGCGCGAGACTCAGGATACAGTGTTATGCAGAGGTGTACTTATAACAATTTTATAGACAAATGATATTATTTACAGTCGTGCGGGGGGCGTGAAATATTTTCTTCTTCCTAGGGGGGGCATGACAGAAAATAATAGAGAAGCACTGCTGTAGGAGATGTCCCCTGTCTTAGAACTGGAAAGCTTTTCATTTTATATAGACTGAATGAGATGCCCAAAATCCCATATTTTTGAGTTTGAGCCCTCCATAAGCACAAAAATGCATGCCTCATCTAATTTATAAATGTGGTCAGTATGTTAATTGAACAGAGGAATACATGGTTAAGAGAGCCACAATCAATGCCTTCCTTTGGTATTTAGGTAGAACATGAACTTGTAAATACCTGTTTCCATATTGGCAACCCTGCATGTCATGAATCTTGGTTGTCCCTTATTGCTGTTTTCCAAAACTTGCCAATTGCATTGTACATTCCTGTTTAGCAGATACCCCTAGAAGCCTTGATAAACATACAGCATCATTAAGAGCAATAAGACTCACTGATTGTTTCTCTAAATTCTTTGCTGGCTCATAAATACTTGTAGTCCTGGGCAAAACAAAACCATTGTTTTCTCTCTCCACTATCTTGATTGTTTTTAAACTTGATCCTTTTAATTTGTCTTCCAGGGCTCCAAGATGCCGCACATTGATAACGACATCAAGTTAGACTTCAAGGATGTCCTTCTCCGGCCCAAACGGAGTACTCTCAAATCCCGCAGTGAGGTGAGCTGAAAAGAAAACCTATTCAGTTCTTCATGCAAGTTGGAAGATTGGACCAGATTGCTAAGAGAGGATGTAGGTCAGAAATTCTTAATGGGAGATATGGGTTTCTATCTGACCTTTGAAGCCTCAGTGTTAAAGGCTAAATTTGGGGAAGATATTAGTTATGGGGTAAAATTGGCTCAGAAGTCACTTGCGTGTGTATTTAGGTGCTTTCAAGTTTTCTGTTGACTATGGCAATCCCGTGAATTTCAGTGAACATTGAGAGGTGGTTTGCCACTGCCTTCTTCCTAAATTTAGCACCTGGGATTCCTTGGCAATCTCTCTTCCAAAGACTAACCAGAGCAGATTCCACTTAGCTTTCAAGATCCAATGGTATCTGGTGCCTTCAGGATATTTAGGCTCAAAGGTCCCCTACTTCCACTCCACAAAATGAAGGCCTTCTCAGAGACATTTCCTTGGAGGGTGAATGTCTGAAAAGTACCTTAGGTGAGTGGTCCCTCAACATCAGTCTTAGGGGCTCTGTCAAGCACCAGCTCTATTCAAATGTTGCATCTTTTCCCAGCTGGCATTTTGAGAATAGCAGATGCCAGGATAAGAATTTTCTGTAGGCCAAGCATTTGTCTAGTCCAGGAGTGATTTTTTCTTGGAACCTGCTAAGAGCCCATCAGTATCCCCAGGCAGCTGCCAAAATACTATTTCTTGAAAATTCCAGCTTTTTAGTTGGGGGGGAAAAACCTCATTGGGAAGGGATTAGGCAATTGGAAACCTTTGAGACAGACAGAATTTTCCTTAGTGGCCAAAAGTGATGAAACATTGCTTCTGATTCACTAAAATAGCACCTGCTATGGGTTGTTGTGGCCTCAAGAGGAACTCCAAATGGTGTGTGGCCCTAAGGCACCCACCACTGCCTTAGTCTCTGACTGATGACATGCTTCCAAGCAGTGACCACTTGCAGGGCTTTGGGTATAAGAGAGGGAAAATAATGGAGGTATCAACCTCTGTACTCTCAACTCTTTTGTGGAATTATATATATATATCCCTACTGGTAGAGGTGGTGCCCAGGGTCTCTGGGGGTTAGAGCTACTGGGTTTTCTCCAGAGCTGTATTGGACTCATCCTGGTTGAGAGGATGGCCATGGCCATCTGTCAGGGATGCTTTGATTGAGAGTTCCTGCATGGCAGGGGGTTGGACTGGATGGCCCCTGTGGTCTCTTCCAACTCTACAATTTCATGATTCTATGAGAGGCTTCCTGAAGTCTGGCTGCGATGCATGATGCTGACCCAGGTAAGGCCACTTCAATCCTTATGAGAGGAGGGACTCTTGTAAGATCTTATGGTTCCCACAAGTTTTAAAATGTTTCAGGAATCCCAGAAAACCATGAAAATTTTGTGGTCGCATATCTGCCATTGTGAGAATAAAAGGTTGCACTGTTGTGTAGCCAGTCTCCACAGCTGGAGAGGAGAATAGTGCCATGCCATTTGTGAAACCCTTGGCATTTGTTAAGGCCTGACTGCTGTGTACCAAACACTCAGGGCTTGAGCTGTCAGGAGCGAGGCTGGTAGTCACGTTCAAGAGTTTAAGAGATGCAGGATTTGGGGTATCCTATACAGCTTCAATATGAGAGTAGCCTCTCAGCTCCCTCAATATTGGGATGTCCCTTTTAAAATGGGGATGGCTGAGGACCCAATGTTGTCCTTAGAGCTTTTCAGATCTTGTACCTTTTTCCAGGTGGATCTCATGAGGTCCTTCACATTCCGCAACTCCAAGCAGACATACACAGGGATCCCCATCATTGCTGCCAACATGGACACCGTGGGCACCTTTGAGATGGCCAAAGTTCTTTGCAAGGTATGGGTCTAATCAGTATGCCCCCCTCACCTGGACAGATGTGTTCTGCCTCAGCTAGAACAGTGGGTCAGCAGAACTATCCTCAGCCATTTGTGCTCAGTGGGTCATTCAGTTCATTACTGGCTGCTCATGAACTTTATCAGCGTCTCTTTTACTTCCCCTTTGTGGCTGAGGAAGCTCCAGTTGGGTGGATAAGGGTCAAAATGATGTATAACAGGGATGGATGGAGTTCAAGCTCCTCTCAAACCTATCCCCCCCCCCCCGGTTTTGCTTTAGTCCTCAAATTGATGATTTTATCTCCAGAAGCTTTTCTAGGATGTGCAGTGGGCCCTCTAAATTCAAGATCGCCCGTCTTTCTCGTGTACCTTTTTTTACCTCAGAAATGCCTTCCCCCAGAAACTGAAGATCCTGGGAGGACAAATGCTGACATCCTATTTAGCACCTGTATAGCATAAAATCACAAAGATGCAGCTATGTTGGGGTACTGGAACACGCCACTGTACAATCAGTTGGGGTGGTAGTGTCATGCCCTCACAACAGTTGCTTTGACTACTTAACTGAAAGGAGCTGACGTTCTGCATCGACTGCTTTCCTAATCTTGCACAATGGTTTATGCCACTGACATAGGGCTTGTGTAAGTCCATCTCCTTGTGCTGTGTCACTTCTTGTGTAAAGCCGCAATGAGATAGTGGCTAGTAACAGGGACCTGTTTAGAGCTGGAACCGGCTCCAATTTCAGGCCTCCTTAAAATTTCATTGAATACTGAAAACTGACACACATATCACTGCTTTGGATAAGCTTTACTGTTGGTAAATTAATGCATTCCAATATGTCTCCTTTCCTGTGAGGCCACAGACATCTTTGTAGGCAGAGAATATCCAAAAGGACATCCTCTGCCTACAAAGAAGCCTGTGGCCTCACAGGAATGGAAACATATTGGATTGCAAGAAAGGAGTCTTTGTTGAGATGCAAATGGATTGTAAATTTCCTGAACTTTGAAAATCACCCAATTGCCACATGGCCAGAAGGAGGAGAAGCCAGCCTGCAAAAGATATCCTCCCCCTACTATCTTAACTAAGGACAGGAATAACAGAATGCAGGCATCTTACTAACATCCCTAGTTTTTCTCCTGTTTGGTTTGTAACATGTTGCCTGATGGAGAAGCATTTTGGTTGGCCAATAAAGGTATCACTGTTTGGTAGAATTTTGTTTGATATGAGTACAAGATTGAAACAGTGTGATGTTTAGCCTGGAGAAGACTACAAGGTGACATGATACCCATCTTTAAAACTCTAAAGGTCTGTCATGTAGAAGATGGAGCAATCTTGTTTTCTGCTTTTTGAGAGAACAGGATCTAATGGACTCAAACTGGACCCAAACCACTGCATTGAAATGGCAAGGAAAGAGATTTGGTGTAAACATTAGGAAGAATTTTCTGATGACAGTCTGTTTTATTGTCCTTGGAAGTTTTTAAACACAGATTAGATGGCCCCTTTCAGGGTTGCTTTAGTGGTGGATTCCTGCATAGGCTGGGGCTTGGTTTTGTTGGATCTTGTGGCCTTTTCTAAGTCTTTTGATTCTATGATAGGGATAAGGATTCTAGAACCCATCTGCCCCTGTTAACAACCCCTACAATTCCTTCAGAAGTTACCTACCCCAGTGTAAAATATGGGATCTGATTTGCCCTTGGCAATTGTGTATCCCCCACTAATTTCTCTCTAGTTCTCTCTCTTTACAGCCATCCACAAACACTATAGCTTGGATGAGTGGAAGGAGTTTGCAGCTCAGAACCCAGATTGTCTCCAGGTGAGTGTCTCTGTCATCCTCACTTTTGCTTCTGTGTCACAAAACAGGAGTTTCTGTGTCTTCTATTGGAGATTTTTGGGAAAGGCGTCCCTTCACTGTACCAGACCATTATTCTGTTGTCAGATCTACTCTCTTGCCTGTTGTTCACCATCTGCCTCTGATGTCTCTCCTTAGCATGTGGCAGCCAGCTCAGGTACTGGTTCTTCAGACTTCGAGCTGTTGGAGCAAATCCTGGAGAGTGTACCTCAAGTGCGCTACATCTGCTTGGACGTGGCTAATGGCTACTCAGAGCATTTTGTCCAGTTCTTGAGGGATGTGCGCAAACGATTTCCCGATCACACCATCTTAGTAAGTTCACATTCTCTGACAGTGCCCCACTCACCTTTGTCAGAGCTTCATGAGGGATTACTGTTTTTCCACTTCCTTCAAAGCCTTTTGTTCTAAGCTTATTGCCCGTAGAATTTGAGAAAGTTACTTTTGGGAACCTAAGTTCATTTGTTAGTCTCAACAATAGCAGTTCTGTGGAGTTAATGGGAACTTGATAAGTCATCATTTATGTGCGTTCCGTAGATTTTAGTGGATCTATTCTAGTTGAGACTAAGAATTTGGTTTGGGCTCCCAGCATGCTCCAGGTAGCATGGCCTCTCAGAATTCCAGGAAATTTAGTTCCAAATGGGAGCTTTTTTTGAGCCCTGACTTTATCACCCTCTGGGAATGGCTTTTGCTGTAAAGGTGTAGACCAGAGATTCCTAAACTTTGATCTTCCAAATGTTTTGGATTTGAAATCCCAGAAGCCCCCGTTAGCTTGAGGGAGCCTGTGGCGCTTAACTCCTTGAAGAGCCCTGGTGGCGCAGTGGTTAAATGCCTGTACTGCAGCCACTCACTCACAAACCACAAGGTTGTGAGTTCAGTACCAGCCTGGGCTCAGGGTCAACTCATCCTGGCATCCTTCTGAGGTCACTAAAATGAATACCCAGCTTGTTGAGGGCAGTTGGCTCACACACTTAAACCGCTTAGGGAGTACTTAAGTGCAATGATAGAAATGTACTTGCTATTGCTGTTAGCTTGGTCAACAGTCAAGAATTTGGGGATCATAAGTCCCAAACATCTAAAGGAATAAAATTTGGGAATCACTGCTTAGACTTTGACAATGTGCCTCACTGCTGATAACTTTAATTCAGGCCTGGCCTCACCTGTCTTTCCTTCTGTCTCTTTTTGCTCTCCTCAGGCAGGGAATGTGGTGACAGGGGAGATGGTGGAAGAGCTTATCTTGTCAGGAGCTGACATCATCAAAGTGGGAATTGGACCAGGTAATGATAAATGAGGGGAGTGCTTCATATGTGAGGGTCACACCAACTTCAGTCATGGTGCAAGCACATGAGTTCAGCCATTTTGTATTAGAAGGGACATGTCTGTCCTAATATTAGTAGTGGAAGACAGGTGTGGCTGGGGTGTGCTGAAAAGAGCACTTTTCTTCCTGAAATGGGACACGTCAAGATTTTATAATCATTTAAAAATAATTTTGGAGGCCTTTATTCAGCACACATCCCTCCCAAAACACAAGCAGTCTCACTTAAACCATGCACTCTTCTTGGCTTATTCCAGGCTCAGTTTGTACCACGCGGAAGAAGACAGGAGTGGGCTACCCCCAGCTCAGTGCGGTCATGGAGTGTGCTGATGCTGCTCATGGCCTGAATGGGCACATCATCTCGGTAAGTCCAGTCCGCTTGCTGGCAGCAGGGTTGACCTGAGAAGGTTACGGAAGAGGAAGGAAACAACCCCAGAGCATTATTTTTATTGTAGGCTCTTTTGTGCCCCATTTGGAACAAAAGCAGGGTGTAAATGAAATAAATAAATCATTTGACCAGGCCAGAACACCTTAAACCAGGAGAGGGCAACTGGTTGGTAGCCAGAGGGTCATGTCCCAACCATAGACTGCACCCCTCCTCCAGCAAGTTCAGATAACTCTATTTTCCTCTGCAGTCCCTCTCAAAATGGTATCCAGAAGTGACATCATGTCCTTGCTGGTCAGCATTTGAAAGAGACTACAGAAGAAAACAAAGGTATTTTGGTGATAGTACAGGTTTCTGAGGTGCTGGTGGGTGTGGAATGGAGGTAATCTTGCTTGTTTTAGGGGCAAAAGTTGCCCAAAAATCAAACTGATTTTTTTTTAAATGGGGAGGCTTTGGGGACTGGAAGGAAAATGGAGTCAGGTAACAAAATAGCACCCACGGCCTGCATACACTTTACAGATCAGCTATGCCTGGCCTCCCTTCCAAACTGTGGGGATCATTGTGGGAAGAAGACCCATGTATGCCACATGAAATAGCTTTGAGAGTAAGGCAGGATATAAATGTGACTTTTTACATAATGTTCTAGTTCTTTAGCAGAACTGTCAGCTGCTTAGAAAATGAAAAATTGAGAGCCCAGATTATCTTTTTATTCTCTTTTGTACAGGATGGAGGCTGCAGCTGCCCAGGGGATGTGGCAAAGGCATTTGGTAAAAGACCGTTATCCTTATTTCACTCCTTAAACATTTATTTTTGTGATAGAGGCAGAACTCTGACTGGTTCTGTTTTGCTTCTTGTTGCACACCTTGGGCTTCTTGATAGCTCTCCTCATGCCATTCTCCATTTTGTTCTGGTTCCAGGTGCTGGTGCGGACTTTGTCATGCTGGGTGGGATGCTGGCCGGACACACGGAGTCTGGTGGAGACCTCATTGAGAAGGAAGGCAAGAAATACAAGCTCTTCTATGGCATGAGCTCGGAAGTATCTATGAAGAAGTATGCCGGGGGTGTTGCAGAGTATAGGTACAGTGTCCCAGTTGAAAAAGTTGTACTGGAAATGATGCTTGGAAAGGCAAATTTTAAACTACAACTCCCAGAATTCCATCATTGCCAGTAATTTTGGGAATTGTAGTCCAAAAAACAACCTTTCCTGAGCTGTTTCTGGAAAAAGCATCTTCTAGTTTTCCCCTACCATCTGCAAGGGATGGATAAATATTAATTGGGTATAAAAGAGAATTGGAAGACCATTAAGGCAAATTTGGGGAGGGGGGAATCCTGTCTACCAGAAAATGGGATGGTCAAGGTTAGTTCCTTGCATATGGAAAACAAGCAGGCTGGTCCTGTGATGCTTTCTTTCTCTGACCTGCAGGGCATCAGAAGGGAAGGTGGTGGAAGTGCCCTTCAAGGGTGATGTGGAGCACACCTTGAGGGACATCCTGGGCGGGATCCGTTCCACCTGCACATATGTTGGGGCCGCTAAGCTGAAGGAACTCAGCCGCAGGACCACCTTCATCCGGGTCACCCAGCAAGCCAACCCTATATTTGGGGATTCACACCAGCCCTGAGCCTTCCCGCTTCTCTTCCCCACCCCCAAGAGGTTACTTTTGATTTTGTACAACTTAATCCTTTTCCGTTCATGTCATTATTTGGACTTGAAGCAGAGGAATGTGCCATATCTGATGGTGAAGCCAAAAAGAAGATGGGCCAGTTTACCCTGACCATCCAGTATCTCTGGAGAAGATACTATTTTGGACATCAGCTGTCCCTTTCTCTCTCCAAATCAGTGGTTCTCAGCTGTTAGCCATCCTGATGTTTTTAGGGCTTCAGCTCTCAGAAGCTCCAGGTAACATGGTAAATACTCAGGGATTCTGGGAACTGAAGTACAAAACATCTAGCAGCCAGTGGTTAGGGACCATTTCACTCCATAGTATTGGTGATTCTAATGAAGGTCTGTTTCTACCTTACTCTTTGATTAATGGTGGGAGGATGTATATGTCACCCTGTTATTTCAGTGTTTGTGTGCTTTTTCCAATCATTTTTTTCTTCCAAAGTGTTCTTGCATTACAACATTCCATCTTTTGTCTTCAAAGACCAAAGGGCAGCAGGGGATGAGTTTTCCATCCACTAGCCGCTTGACAAACTGGAAAAGACAACAGAGATATCAAGTGGAAGGGTTGACCATATTTATTAAATAAACCTTTAAAGTAACTTGCAGGAGCTGGATATACTGTATATGTGTGTTGTAGAAATGAAGATGAGAAGGCGGTCAGATTTTAGGAGAGGTTAGAATCCAGGCACTTAACACACCTATGAGGAAGAAGTGGGAAAAGAGATAAGGATGAGGGTTGTGGCAGAAAACATACAGCTTGTAGGGCACCCCATGGAGCACCTACAGGCATTGGTTGCTAAAGGAAACTGCTGATAAAGCAGCAATTCCTAAAAATGTCTGTCGTTAAAGTTCACTTCTCAGCATTGTCACTGCTGCTCAGTTTCAGCAGCATCTTGAATCTGCTGATCTGTTCTAAATTGCCCAAATGGCAGAATACAGTCTGAACAAGGGCTACTTAATCTGATGGTCCATGGACCAATATTGCTCTTCACAAGTCTCTGGATATTTTCCAGGAAAAAAAAACTTGTCAATGGGCACAAATATCCCAGCTCTTATCACTTAAAAAAAAAAAAAAAGATTGCTCATCCCCCACATCACATATCTTGGGTCTAGATCAGGGCAAGCTGTGGGAATCATGGGAATTATAGGCCAAGAATATCAGGTGGACCACAATATTGGCCTTCCCCAGACAGGAAGAAGAAAACATGTATTAGGATATAGAAAGACCTATATTACAACCACCACTCTGAACCCACCCAGAAGTGCCTCTACCTCCTCAAAATATTTTGGAAATAAATACACTGGCATTTGACCAGATATACAAAGAAAGGACCTTATCACACTAGAGAAATCCTTCTAAGAAATGGGATTTAAAGTAGAAAAAACCTGCAAATGCAGGAGGCGTATTACACAACATTTGTGAAACCTGAAATAACATGAACATAAAGGGGACAAAAACGACACCTTTGTACTTTCAGGAAGTTCCGAAAGTAAAAAGGTGTCGTTTTTGTCCCCTTTACGTTTGCTTTATTTTTGCGTTATTTCAGGTTTGCTGAAATGTCATGTGATAAACCTCCCACATTTGCAAGTTTTTGTACTTTAAATCTGGTTTCTTAGCGGGATTCCTCTATTGTGATAAGGTTCTTAGGGTAAGAAACTACACAATCCAATGAAATGCTCTGAACAGTGATTTCTATGTGCCCACAAGAAAGTGGAGGCATGACAGCATGTGGCAGTCACCTTGCTTCTGCCTACCAAAGCTGGTCAGTTTTGAAGAAACAAGGACCTTTGGCAGGAGAAGGCTCTCCAACCTTCTAGGAAGGTCTGTGTGTGACAGATTGACTCCCCTTGCTGGGGAAAGGAGCGGCCACTCACCGGCTCCTAAGGTGCTCCTGGAATGTGGGAATAAGGGCGTTGTGCCGGGTGCACTGATATTCACCCTGTGGAGGGGAAAGGGAGGGCTGGTCACAGGTGCTGCAGTGCCAAATGGTCAGTCTCAACCGATGGTCAGCAATATGTTGTCACTGGCACCACAGTCACAGCACCACTGGTGCATGTGTGTGGCTATGGTGAGAAGAGGTTCTGCCCTGGAGAGAATGTAATCCAAGTCCAACAGAGAGAAGGAAATAAGGAAGCAAAAGAAGATTTCCATCCCTTACACCAGCTTGTGGCTTCATTATAGCAGAGCTTGCAAATCAGGTTTGGAACCAAGCCTGAGTTCCTCACAAGCACAGCAAAGCCTCCCCTCCTTGACCCCTTCTTCCAGCTAGTGCCTTGGCCCAAGTCTACTTTCCTTTCTGTTGTTTCTGGACATCCTCCTACTTACCTTTCTTAAAGGAGAACTTTCCTCGCTACTTGAAGCCAGCACCATGTCCCCACTTTCATCTGCAGAGAACACAGAAGGTTGGAGCTGCTCACCTCTGAAAGGTTATTTCCCCTTTGCCTTGGATAGCCAAATGTACCCATGCACTTGCCCTCCTTGTAAAATGAGAGGTACACAGAGTGGGGTAGGAGTCAGGGCCTTGTCTTGCTATCTCTGATTGTACCGATCCTGGGGTCAACAGACCTGAGGTTCATGAACCTGGATGGAAAAAAAACCCTGCTCTTCATATATTTTCTGCATACAAGTTGAACAGACAGGGTAACAGAATGCAGCCCTTGCCTGACTGCCAACTCAGAATCATACTGTTCCATATTCTGTTCTAACAGTTGCCTCTTGTCCTAAGTACAGATTTCTCATCAGGGCTATCAAAAGCAGAAGCACTCCCATTTCTTTAAGAGCGTTCCATAGATTTTCATGATTGATGCAGTCAAAGGCTTTGCTATAGTCTATAAAGCACAAGCTGATTTTCTTCTGCAATTCTTTGGTGCACTCCATTATGTATGTTTGTGATGTGGTCCCTAGGCCCCTTCCTTTCACTTGCACCTCTGGGATTTCTTTCCTTATTTGACTGGAGTGTATACTGCAGAATTTTGATCATAATTAATCAAGGAAACCCCAGCCCTGAGTCTGCAAGTATTGAGACTGTTGGTAACAGGGTGACTTGGAAATCCCTCATTCATAGGAGTGGCCTAAGCTGAAGTTGACTTGATGACAATTAGAAACAAAATGTAGCCTGTTTTCTTTGTAATCTGATGTATTTTTATGCATTTAAAAACAGTATTTTTAGGAGGAGTTAACATCAGAAGAAAGAACCTCTGTTCTAAACCAAATAGCCAGGCCATATTTCCTGGGTCCTGAGATCTCCCACTCTCCAGTCCAAGTTCCCCTTGGTTAAAAAAAGGCATTTCAGGAAATGAGAGCGGGTGGCTGGGGGAACAGAAGGGCAGAGACAAAACTGGAGAGGAGGGTAGGAAGAAGCAGTCACTGGGAAAGGAATTGCATACTCAGCCATTGACTGAAACTCTGGTTGTCAAGCTTGCTTTCTATTATGCTTGGCTGCAAAGCTCCAGCCTTCCTTGTACATTTGAATGGGGTCAGCAGCACAAAGGGAGGAACTGTGTACCAAGCTGACTGATTTGCATCTTGTATTCAGCTTTCAGAAATCCACAGGCCAACAGGTGCGGGATGGGGATGGGAAAAGAATTCAGAGAAACCATATGAAGTACCTGTTTCTTGGCTGTCCGAATGATGCCCATGGAAATCCCTGAACATGAGAAAATAAGGTGCAATGAGCTATTTTGAAACAGCAGGATTAAAAAAGTGGGAAGTGGGCAAGTAAGTGCTTACCCTTCTTCAGCACGTGGGGGGCAACTCTGCCTTGTTTTGGACCTGCCCAGGCTTGGTTGGGCCTTACAGGACTCAGGCGCTTGAGGCTGTTCCTTCTTACCATCACTGTGGAGCAGAGGGATTGACTGTCTGGAAGATGATGGATGTGGGGGACATTCTGGTGGGGGGAGGGAGAGAATGTAAATTGGGGGCTGGTGAAGATAGCTCAAGGCACAGATGTTGTGGCTCTTCTTTGCTTACCTATGATCTGGTATCCCATGGCAGTGAAGTAGCTGGAGAGGATGTTGGAATCTGGCTGAGGGGGCTGGCTGGGCCCTCGGAAACAAGCGGCTTCCAATAGCTGGGGGGAAAACATCCGGAATTACGGTTTTGGGAAAGGGGGCTCTGTGAGCCCTTTCACACAATACTATACTTACAGTACTTTAATTTCACTTTAACTGCCATGCCTACATCCTACACATCTCCCTGGCTGAGAATTCCAAACATCCCTCCCTAAACTACAAATCTCAGTATCCTATAGGAAGGAACCATAGCAGTTAAAATGGAATTGTAGCACTATAACTGTGTAGTGTGGAAGAGCCCTCTAGCTCTGGGGAGGTGTAGTGATAAAAAAGGTCACATTTCCAAGTTCCCTGCAAGATCCATGCTGCACCTCCTTCCCTGTAGCATGCTGGCACACAAGCGCACCAATTCATAGGGAGGGGAGAATGTAGAATTTTCTGGCTTGCAAAGACTTCACAATTTAAAAGCACAGAAGAGGCAGCTTCAAACGAACAATGAGCTGTTCCTTCCATCCCTGACAACAATATGGATGGCAAGGCTTTCATATGAAGGTGTTAGGAGGGCACTCAGTCAGCATCCAATTGAATTAAGATGTTGTTTTTAAATGCTATTCCTTTGGCCCAGTTAATATGCCATATGCAGAACACTGAACTATTCCCTCTTAGATTTTTAGGTTCTACCTACAGAACTCTTGTGTCACCTCCATAAATAATATAATAATAAATAAAACTTTTATTTATATCCCACTTTTCTGTGACAAGACAATCAAAGCAGCTACATGTTAAAATCCACATTTACAAATTTATGTCCCAAATCCCCCCCTTAAAACAAGATTAAACAAATTACAATTAAAACATCTATTAAATACACAATAAAAAATACAGCGAGGACAGAGCGGTGGGCTGAAACATGATGCAGGGGGCAGTCATTCTGTGGCCAGGCACTTTATTCAGGAAAGGCCTGCCGGAAGAGATCCGTCTTGACAGCTTTTTTAAAGCTGTCTAAGCTGGCAAGTTGATGGATCTCATCCGGCAGACCGTTCCATAGTTTGGGAGCAATTGCAGAGAAGGCCCTCTGGGAGGTAGCAGTTAACAGCTGGAGTATCAGGTGTAGTATAATGCTTATAAGAGCATTAACTGAAGGCCTTCCACAACAATTCAAATTTTTCAGATCCTGGGGTATTATGTCAAAAAACAGAGCTGCCTTCCACAGCACTGGCTCTTCTAACCCAGATAGACAGCATGCTTGTGGCAGAGTATCTGCCAACCTTGAAGGGACAGAGCAAACCATGTGCTCCACCATTGAGCTGTAGGGCGCATCTCAAGACAGTGATAAAAATGCTGACCCACAGCTAGGAGCTAGATCATGCATACCCTTTCCCCTCTCTTGCATGGTACCTGCTGGAAGTTGGGCTCAGGCAAGGTGCTTTCTAGCTGCCACAGGTAATCACAGAAGAGCTCTTCCACCACACGTGAAAAGACTTCCCCATAATCGTTTTCTAGGTGCTCCTAAGAGATAGAAGAAAATAAGAGCCATTTTTATTGTTACAGACCATTAGATTTTTCCTAGACACGAGTGTAAAGTGGGATTATTGTTGTTATGTGCCTTCAAGTCATTATCGATTTATGGTGACCCAAGGCAAACCTACCATAGGGTTTTATTGACAAGTTTCATCAGAGGGGGTTTGCCATTACCATCTGAGGCTGAGAGAGTGCGACTTGCCCCAAGTCACCCAGTGGGTTTACATGGCCAAGCCGAGATTCAAACCCTGGTCTCCAGAGTCATAATCCACTCAAGCCACCACACCATGCTGGCTCTCATGGGATGACGCTTGCAGATATCACTAACACGATGGCAACCAATGTTTCTCACCTGCACATACTTGTCCTGTTGCCTGCGGTCGCTTAGCAACCCCAACACCAGATCCCGGAAATTCTCCTGAGCTGCCTGCACAAGCTCTAAGTCTTCAGCAGTCTGTGGCAAAAGGAAAAGAGGGCAAGAGATGTGAGGCAAGTGACTTTTAAATAAAGCAAAGGTACAAGTGTCTCAGAAGAACAGGAGGAAATAAGAAGGGTAGTCCTCTGGCTGTATTCTCAAGCAAGCACTCACAGCTTTGGGATGGGACAGAGGGGTGTTCTCTGGAAAGTAGGTGTCTATAGCATCGTAGATTTTCCCGTGGGGTTGCTCCTCCTGAAGCATGGTCATGATCACCTGAGGGGAGGGAAAAAGCAAGGAATGGCCTGAGACTTCCAAAGATATAGATGTGTTAGTCTGTAGAATCAGTTCTTGCAGTTAGTCTCAAAGGTGCTACAAGATCTGTCTACAACGTGAGACTTTGTGAGAAGAGAAGCAAAGCACTGTGGCTTTATCAGTCGGAAAATCCACCTTTTACACACAGAAAAAAGTCAGGGCTAGAAAAGGGTGGGATACCACTTTGACAATATCAACAGTTCTAGTAATATTAAGACAAGTTTCTGGGTCAAAACCTGAGACCTAGAGATGGTCCCTGCTGATGTTATTAAGTGCCAAGTGGTTGTACAGAGTTGTCATTCAAGTCAGAATATATTTTCCAGTTTGCAAACTTACAGAAAAACTTTAGCTAAAGGGACTGCTACTTAGCTAAGATTGTGAAACGAGAGGATTATTCTGTTTTACCTGTTTAGGAAAAGAACAATTTAATCTAGCTTACTTGTTTCTAGCCAGAAGGTGGATGCAGAGCAATGTGGATGACAATGCCAGGTGCCACAAGAACTGGGAAGGAGGAAGCTAACTAAATCCACAGACATCCCCCCCCCGAACATTTTTGGAAGCTGCAGCAACAAACAAATTAATCCTTGGAAACTGTAGCAAGATTATGCTCTCCTGGGTGAGCTGGAGCTTGGCACACAGCCCCCTTCTAAGCCTAGAGGAGAGCCCATCAAAACTGGAGAATTTGCACCTTTGTCTCCAGCCTGTGGATAATGTATCAAAATGGAAGAACCAGGGTCAGGTCCAGAGATCTGGCAATTCTAAATGAGACACAGACAGTGTTGGTGTTTTCACAGAATCAGAGTTAGAAGAGGCTCCAAGAGCCATCCAGTCCAACCCCATGATGCCATGTAGGAACCCACAATCCAAGCCCTCCTTGTGAAATATGGCCATCCAGCAGCTGTTTAAAAACCTCCAAAGAAGGAGACCCTGCCATTCTCCGAGGCAGTGCCTTTGACTGTCAAACAGCTCTTACTGTCAGGAAGATCTTCCTAATGTTGAGGTGGAATCTTGTTTTCTTGTAGCTTGCATCCATTGCTCTGTGCCCTATTAACTGGAGCAGCAGAAAACAAGCTTGCTCCATCGTCAACTTGACATCCCTTCAGATATACAGTATAACATAGCTATCATGTCACCCCTTAACCTTCTCTTAACCAGGCTGAACATACCCAGCTCCCTAAGTCGCTCCTCACATAGGACTTGGTGGTTTCCAGATTTAGGATTTTGGTCAGCCTCCTCTGGACACGCTCCATTTGTTTAAATCGTATGCAGCCAATGTTACGCTCAGGAGTGTGCCACTGACCTTCGCCTGCAGGCCCAGGCGGATCTTAGCCAGGTGCCGGAAGTGCACCAAATCCGGGGCGGCTTCCCCAATGGTTTCCAGCAGCGCCAGCACCCGAGGGTAATTGTAGACCTGGCGCTTGTGGAGCACATGCCAGGCGGCAGCCGAGACCAAGCGCACAGCGACGCAGGGTTCACAGTCCTCTAGCACTTCCTCTTCTTCTTCCTCCTCTTCCATCAACACATTCGCCATCGTCTGAGCAGAGAACACAAAGGCGGAAGGAACACAAACACTGAGCAAAGGGGAGGGTTGGCAACTCCAACTCCAAACTCCAACTCCAAACTCCAATGTCTGGCCTAACTCTTTCTCTCTAATTTCTCAGGCCCCTCCCAACTTTGCTGTAGCCCCACCTTCTCACGTGTGACTCCACCCAAATTCATTAGGCCACACCCACATCTAGGAGTCCTCTCCCCCTTTGGACAGCCCCAAGTCCCACCCCTTCCGCACAGCACCTCCATTTCCATTGGTTCCTGCCCTTGGGCCACGCCCCTTCATTCCAAGCTATTAGCATCTAGCTTCCTTATCAGTTGCCCATCTTCTATCAGGGCTGGGAATCCTATGTTCCTCCACAAATTCAGTTATTCTTCCATGACTGCTGTTGTCAAGGGCAGAGGCAGAGAAGAAATCATAACAATAATAACGATAACAATAATGTTGTTGGGCTGCATTTAAGGCTCCTGGACTGCAATAATAAGGCTGTTGGAGTGCATTTCCCAGCACACCTCACCACTGGCTTCATTCGCTGGGTATGCTGGGAAATGTAGTCCAACAGCCTCTGGAATAATAACAACATAATATACTAATGTAAATATATTATTATTATTATTATTATTCCAGCAGCCCCAGCGAGTAGAGCCAACGCTGAGGAATACTGGGAAATGTAGTCCAACAGCCTTTGGAATAATAATATAAATATAATAAATATAAATTATTATTATTATCCAAGAGGCTGTTGGACTGCAACTCCCAGCAGCCCCAGCGAGTAGCGACAATGGGGAGGAATGCTGGGAAATGCAGTCCATCAGCTTCTGGCGTGCTACGCTTTTTGCCTGATGAGTAGAAACTCACTTGTTATCTCTTACGTCCCCCGAAGACCTCCTTCTTCTGCCGCCGCCGCCGCCGTCGCCACCGTTTGCCGCTGCCCGGGCATTTATTTTGCAGCCGTACTTCCGGTGCGTTTCCGTGGCAACGCGCGTGACGTCATCGCGCCGCCACCGTCACTTCCGCCGCTAACCGAACCCAAACCTTGCGGTCGCTGTTTCCACTCAGAATCCCATCTGAAGCGCCACAGCGGCTCCTGGTGGTCACTCTGTGGAACTGCACAGCCAGGAACCCATTAATTGCCGGTGGAAGGTTTAAGGGTTCATTCTACACTATAGAAATAATGCAGTTTGACACCACTTTAAGAGCTGTCGCGCCATCCTATGGCATCCTGGGAGTTGAAGGTTTCCAATCCCAGAATTCTGCAGAATGGAGCCCTGGCAGTTAAAGTGGTGTCAAACTGCTTTATTTCTACAGTGTAGAAGGCACCCTAAGAGGCTGCATTCGGTGGGTTTTTACCTATCCAGTGCCTGAAGGTTTGTTTCCCAGATGCAAAGGTGCAGAGGCTGCTTGATAAATGCAATCAAGAGATAAAAGCCCTTAAAAACATATTAAAAGTTAAAAATACGAAAACAATAAAAATAAAACTATATACGTATCCTTAAAATGATGCAGCACTAAGAGCCCAATTTCAACCATCTGTGAAAGCCTGGCAGCTATGGGATTTGTAGTTTTATGAGCTATTTGGGCTTCTCTGTCAGCAAACTACAAATCCCAGGAACAATCCAGTTTGAGACGGCTTTAACTTCCCTGGCTCAGTGCTAGAGAATCCTGGGAATTTTAGTTTATTGTTGCACCAGAGCTCTCTCTGACAGAAGCGGCTGAAAGTCTCACAAAACTACAGTTCCCAGAATTCTCTAGCACTGAGCCAGGACAGTTAAAGCGGTCTCAAACTGGATTATTTCTGCAGTGTGTCTGGGGCCAGGGACTAATCAGTGCTGATGAAATGAAGGCTTCACATTGAATGCTCTATTTATTGTTGGTTGTTAAAACTATTTCTGAACTGATACTTCTCACTTAATGAAGTCATGAGAGCCTCTTTCCTGTAAATGTGGGTTTACAGCCTTCTGTATTGTCACAATGTGAATTTAGGAATTTCTAGTTTGTAATAAAAGCGGTTCTTCTTGGCTCTTGGTTCAGACTTATGGGTTGTTCTGTTCAGGAGCGGAAGGAGCCTCTTTTGCCAAGGATAACCATCTTTCGACACAGATTCAGGATCTGACCTACAGTCCGCGTTGTGATAAGAAGCGATATCTCAGCTCTCCCCTCCATTTATAGAGTTCCATCTTCTTGCAAGAAAATAAAACCGCAATGCGAGCTTTGAGTTAAAAACATTTTATTTCCAAATAAATACTTACATTAGTGCAAGAAAAATAAAATAAAATCACAGAAGTTATTTGGCTTTTGTTCATAATTCCACAACATTTAAAAAGCAGCGTGTCCCCTTTCCTCCGGCTGGCTATGAAGATGCCCTCCCCAGACACCCCTCTTTGGCTCAAATTTGGTCCATGGCTGTTGTTTCTTTAAAACCGACTGCTATTTTAAAACCAACTGTTCAGCTTCAGTGCTAGTCAAAGGAGCGTGGGGCGCATTTTCTAGTGCTGCAGAACATGTGAAGCAGTGATAATTCCAGCATAAATACATAGTGATAAAAATGGCAAAGTCTCAATACTAGTTTAGGCCTTTTTACACTACTCAATTATAGCGCTAGGGTTCCAGTTTAACTGCAATGATGGCTGCATGCATCATAGGGAATGCTGGGGTTTTGCAGTTGGTGAGGCACTAAAAGTCTCTCCTTCAAACTGCACATCCCAGGACTGTATTGGAGGGACCCATAGCAATTAAGCTGGAACCATAATGTTACAGTGTGGCAGTGCGAAAGGTCCCCTTTGAGATTAGGAAAAGTTTTAAAGTCTCTAGATTTTAATAATAATAATAAAGCAAAACTACAACCTCTTCCTAAGGAGGTTGCTGCTTTCCTTTACCATTGGTGAGGCAAAAATGCTCCAGTGAGGTTCAGTGTATAGTTAATATCACAGTGAAGAAAACAGGACAATTTGCATCGCCCTTTTTTTGGGATGGTGTGAAGGCGTGAGCATTGTAGGATGGCAACAGCAGGGCTATAACCTTTACCAGTGCAGAAACAAAATCGTGACAACGTGGGGCAAATGGTGCAGAGGAGGTGGAGAATGAAGGAAGCGTGCAAAAAACAGAATGATTTGCATGTGGACAGAAAAATGGCCCAAGAGAGGATGGGCCAGTTTGAAAAAGGGATGGGTGCAGAGAATTGAAATCATGCAGGGAAGCTGGAGTAGATAAAATATAAAGAGGAAAAAGGGCGAAGCAGAGGAGGAATGCACAAAAATTGTACGGCAAGAAGAGCAGAGATAATGGAAGAAGGCAGAGAACATATGAACTGACCAAGATGGTGGGATGGCCTTCACGGACGGAGAGTCCCAATAATCTTATGGTTTTCTGCTTCCTATTATTACTGCTGTGGGTCAGTGTCTTCACACACAGGCCTCTTCCTGACCCCTCCATTTTGCTGCTCACCCCAGACCCCTTTTTGCTGGCATCATGTTAATGACACAGTACATGGTAATGAAGAACTGGCTCAGACTGGTCGCCCTGTCCGGCCCGCTCTCCGAGCGGCAGGTGACCCATGAGCATTGGGGGCTCCTCGGGGGTCCGGCTGGCGTGAGGGGGAACCCCGGAGATCCGGCTGGCGTGCAGGAGAACCGTGGGAGTTGGCAGGGTTGCTGTGGACAGCGGGCTGCCTGGCAGGAGAAGCCCGGGTGAGGGCCGGAGATGCTCGGGTCGGGGCAGGCGAAGCCCTTGTAGTGGCGGGCGAAGCCCTGGCAGGGGCAGGTGAATTGTTGGCAGGGGCAGGCGAACCTCGGCGTCGGGCAGGAGAACTTCGATTAGGTGCTGGGGAGGCTGACGGACCTGGAGGAGGAGACTGCAGGACGTTGAGTGTCAGCACCCCATGGACCTGGGAGAGTTGTGGGCTGTCCAAGCTGGCAACCAGTTGGCGCTGTCCGGCACGCAGAGGAGTGAAGTTCTGTCGCAGCGTCACGGTCTGGTGAGGGCCAATATTCCTGAAAGAGCAAGGACAGAGTCAGCATTCTTGACTTGTGCTTTCAGAGTCCAAACGCATGGAAAGGGCAAGAGAATGGGGGACGGAGATGTTAAAAAAGCATGATGTTAACCTCTTCTCTAACATACTCTTCTCTTCAACAGCCTTTTCTGAGTCTGGCAGATCTTCTGGTCAGAAAGCCAAGGGAGGAGATATGCTTTCCCAACCGGCTAGCAGAGCCAGCAGCCATGAAAGGGAACTCCATCTAAGGTGTCACCTGGTGTGGTCAGCACATCCTGCACCTCTTAGTGATGCACCCTGCTTCCTAAGCAGCCAATAAATTCCCAGTAGCTCATCCTTTGGGTACAGGAGTGGGAGGGAAGAGCTGAATACAAGATTTCGAGGGGCTTCTGCCCAAAATAGTGTGGTTGTGATGGGAAGCAGGGAGGCTTAAGGAAGGAAAGAATACAGATGAGCCTTGTGATGGGCAAGGGGTCAAAGAGAATAACTTACCCCACTGTCATCGTGTTGGGAGTGGAGAGGCCTGATCCCTCCATGTGGAAGATGGCGTTGGTCAGCGTCACAGACAGCGGGTTCTTGAAGACGATCTGGACTTGGGTTTCCTGTCCAACGATAGCTGGGCCCAGAAGCTGAAGAGGGAGAAAGCCAGACAGAAAGGAAGTGAGGCATGAGCACCCAAAGAACTCAAGAGCAGTAGGGTGTCAGGCAATTACAAAGGCAACCTGAGCTGTGTTTCCATGAGCAAAGATATTGACAGGGATGTCCAGCAGGGTTTGGTGAAGAAGGCATGGCTCACTTCAGAATTATTCACACAGACAAACAGACTCTCTCTTACACATACTCCTACTTTCCAACGTTTCACAGGCGAAAACTGGACATGTGTGGCCAGGCAACATCAGAGCATGCTCAAAATGGCAGATTGTCGTTAACAAGGAAGAACAAACAAGGTACGAGAGGCTGCAGTAGTTTGCTTTTGTCTCAGCCTCCTGGGGAGGGCAAGATTCTGTCCTCTCCTTTCCTCCCCTCCACTGAGTTAATTGATTGCAAATTACTTTTGGACTTTGAACTCAGTTTATAGCTATTGGAGTAAGCTGGAAAGGGGAAAAGTGGAAAAGGGAAAGTAGAAGGAAGAAAAATAAACTGCAGCATTTTAAAAGCAGCTGAAAAAGTAGAGAGACAGAGAATTAATCCAAACTATCCCATGCAAACTGGGACAGTTGGAGGGTATGCACACTTCCTTTGATCTCTTTCATGACACACAATTATACACTTTTATGAGATATTTAGAATTCTCTTCCAGAGAGCTCTAGTGTCTCATCAACCTACAAATCCCAGGATTCCACAGGATAGAATTACACATGGCAATTACACTGGTTGCAAAGTGCTATAACTGTGCAGAATGAAAGAGAAACACATACACATACACCTCTCATGTGATAGTAGTACACACTTCCTTCCTCCTTTCACACAGTAACAGTAGTGTTTGGTGTTCTTCCTTGAACCGGCTGCCTGTTACTCCCGTGTAGTACATGACGGACACAAAGAGGTTGAGGGAGAAAACAGAGCTATGGGAAAACAGAGTTCCCATCTCCTCTGGTTTCTGGAGAAGAAGCTGTCTCCTTTGGAGATGGAAAGAGATATTCTGGGAAATGACATAAAGATAGCCATTTTTTTAGCACTGAACAAGTTCGCTTCTCTCTGTAACTGTTCATTAATTAAGGGTCCCCATTCAAGAAAAAGTAAGGAGTGAACTGGAGTATTGAATGGAGAAGGTCTGATCCACTGGACAGTTTAGTGTTTTTACAGCCTCCATGTTCAAAGGGCACCTTATTTGCTAGGTCTGGCTCTGAAATCCTGGTGTTCATGCCATACCGTGAGAGTGAGGTCTGGTGTGCGGAGGCGGAAGGTGTGCTCTTTAGCGATGACTTGTCCAGTCTCTGTCACTTTTCCAGAGATGCTCAGCTTCATAGCTCCCTGGTCAACCAGGTGAGGCTTGTACTCTGGGTAGGAGACCACCATCGGAACAGCTTGGGCTGGAAGAAGGGAAAGCAGAATGGGGTTAATCTAAAGTGTACCATGATCTATAGCTATATATAGCTATAAACAATCCTACTTTTGGGGAAAAGGCAGGCTATAAATAAAATTAATAACACTAAGAATAAACAAATAAATAAATGATCCACCCAGGGTCACAACCAGTCTCACATATCAGATCAAAATTAGCATACATGGTTCTTCAAACATGTTATCCCAACAAGTCTGTGAGGTAGCATAGTTCTCTGAAAACTCCCATCTTTTTTTTTATGGATACTTGTGTTAAAAATATGGTTTTTTTCTTTAAAAGGAAATTGGTTGCCTCATTTGTCAGGAAGAAAATGAGGTGAATGGCAATGACAGTCTCTGGCTACCTCCTGAGCTACCCAGCTGTTCTTGGTTGGGGAAGAGAGCTGTGTTCTCCCCATTGGTTTGGCTTGCCCTCACTGGTGCAGAAGGACAGCGTCCCATTGCCAGTGCCAAAGACTGGGAGTCCAGTCAGCTTCTTTCTATAGAATAAGAGGGATGATGCCACCTTGTCCTTGGGCAAGTAAATGGTTTGGAACAGCCCTGTAGGTAGCTGGAAAGCCATAAATATGCTGCCAATTTCCTGCCACATGGAGGCATATCATAAGGTTCACACAGAGATGCAGACGGAATTTAAAAACTCTCTATTTGCTACCATGACCCATGGTTATAGGATACTAGAAGGGTCTGCCCTCTCTCTAGCGGGTTTGCCTAGGCACTCCCCCTGCAAAAAAAAATTCAAATCACAGCTGGTACCAGAGGCCATGGAGAGAAAGTGGTCAGCACAGGGAAATAATGACCATCACGAGTGGGATGGTCATTCCTAAGTTTCAGGTCTTTGACTTGACATCTCAGGGCACAGGATGCTTCTGTCTTGGCAACTGTGGCCACAAGTGTTTATAAAGCCATACCTCCGCCTGCCGGCACCTGGACTTGCCGGTGTTCTTCCTTGAACCGGCTGCCTGTTACTCCCGTGTAGTACATGACGGACACAAAGAGGTTGAGGGAGACGTTGCGAGGCATGGAGCTTCGGTTCTTCAGGTTGACCCGCAAGGAAATGTCCTGGCCTGTGTAGGCCTCTTGTGTGTCTACGGTCACTGAGATATCCTCTCCCCATTCCTTGTTGGTGTAGATGTGGGCCTTGGTGCCATGTTTGGCAGCTGTTTCCACTGCTTTGCGCTCTTCTTCAGACCCTGGTGGAAGGACCCAAGGGTTATAGGGAGAACTTGCTTGCTTAGGCTTACAGTGATGATCCAAAACATAACAGGTGTGTAAGAAATTTAATAAGGATATTGACAAGCTGTAAAGTGTTCAGAGGAGGACAACCAAGAGGGTAAATGTTCTGGGAACCAAACCCTAGGGGAAATGGTTGAGGGCATTGGTTATGTTTAGTTTTGGGAGGCAAGGTGGCAGACAACTGTAGACATCCGAAAAACTATTTTGTGGATGAGAGTAAAAACTGGTTTTCTCATCATTTAGCATACCCCCCCCCCCCCGTTTCACGGATGAAAACTGGGACACATGTGGTCAATCAACCTCAGAGTCTGGTCAAGATGGCAAAAGTTATTAATGAGGGAAAATACACAAGTTAGGAGTTTGTTTTGCCCTGTCCCTACCAGGAAGGGCAAGATTCAGCCTGTTCTTCTCCTTTCCTCCCCTTTCTTTGATGCTGGGTTAATTGAGTACATACTACTTTTGCAATTTGAACTCAGTTTGAAGCAAATGAAATAAGCTGAGGGCAAAGGGGGAAAGGTGGAGAGAGAAATTGGGATATCTGAAAAGCAGTCGGAAAAGTGGGAGGGTAGAGCGTTAATTGGAATTGTCCCTGCCAAATAGAGAATGGTTGAACAACTGTGGGGCTCTGGGGGAGGCTGCATTAGTCCATTTGGAGACCATGATTGTTCCACTCCCTGATCTAGGAATGGGACACAAAGCAAAGCATCTAAATAACAAGAAAAAACCCAACTGAACATTGAGAAATAGTTCCACTTGCTACAAACTGTTTGATAATGGAATACAGACCACTTTGGAAGACAATAGTCTTTTGTCCATTGGATGTTTTTAAAAGAGATGAAAGGGATGCCTGACAGAGATGCTTTAGCTGCATATTTCTGCACTGGCAAGAAGGAATCCTTTCCAACTTCACAATTATATACAGTCAGACCTCCTTATCCATGGATTTTTTAACCACGGATTCAAACATCCACGGCTTGAAAATATTTTAAAAAGTATAAATTCCTAATAGTAATACTCAAGTTTCCATTTTATATAAGGGACACCATTTTACTCTGCCATTATATTTAATGGGACTTTCCACGGGGGTCCTGGAACCAAACTCCAGTGGATAATAAGGTCCCACCGTAATTCCATGAAGAGTTGAGATGCTTGTGGGATTTCTTTATCATGGACTCGGGTCCAGAATCTCACAAAGCTGATCCTATTAACCAGCTCTGCCAGCAGAAAATATGCAGACTTGGTAAAAAAAAAAGGTTGTTTATCTTTATAACTTTATTTTAAGTGCTGGTATATTATTTGAGCATTGGGCTACAACTCTGGAGATCAGGGTTTGATCCCCTGCTCATCCAAGGAAACCCACTAGCTAACTTTCAGCACGTTACACACTCTCAGACCCAGAAAACCCTATGATAGGTTTGCCTTAGGATTACCATAAGTCAGAAATGACTTGAAGGCAGGTAACAACAATTTTCACTGCTAGGGAGAGCACTCTGGGATGTTCTGTTTCAGGTGCCAAAATAACTTGACTGCCCTTGAGCACTATTGACCTTGGCAAAGGTGGCCATCTGATACCTATCTTGGGCAGGAAGCTAGCCTAGCCTAGCCTTGAAGGGCTATTTTCCTGAAAAATAATCAATTCCTGGAATTCCAAAAATTTGAGAAGAAGATAAGAAGTGTTTTGTGAAAACAAGTAAACATGTACTTTCAGTCATTTTGCTAAAAGCACCTCAAACTGATTTCTAACCCTATTTTTAAAATTCAATCTTTAAGCAACTGCATTAAAAATGTTAAATGGTGCTTTTTGAATTCTGCTGCTCCATTAAAAAATAATCTCATCCTACAGGACCGCAAAAGGTGGGAGATTTAGCCTTAGATGTATTGTGATGTCTCCTGTCCTACATCATGAATCACCATTTCAAAAATAAGAATTCAAAAGAGAGCAGAACTAAAGCTATAATGTCAGAGATGCTGTGGCTCTGGATTCCAGCTTAAATGCCATAGGGTTAGGCTAGATGTTCCTTGGGTTCCCCTCCAAACCTATGATTTTGTGATTCTACGAATGGCACAACTCTGAAATTATAATGGAGCAGAACTGAGGGAATCCACTCTTGAAAAAGAAGGAGGGATCCCAAGTCTTCTCTGCTCATTCTGCCCAGCTGCTTCTTCACTCAATACTGTACCTTCAGGGTGTTTGTAAAGGTCAGTGATGTCCTGACGCTGGTGGGAGCCCACAGCTTTGGTGCTGATTAAGTGGCCGATGGCTTTCTCCTCCACATAGACTATTTTGAAAGTCCCATCAGACTGGCGCTGCCAGTACACCTTGTCGCTGTTCACCTATAGAAAGAAACCATCAGTCCTGCTTTTGCACACTGTATTTTCTTTAGAGATAACTTATGGCTCTTGTGGCATTGAAGCAGTGAATCTGCTTCAGAGTTTTGTCTAAACTATTCCCAAAATAGGGTCAGCACCTCTGATGGCTCCTCCAAACTTTGAACTAAACTCAGGAACAGATTCATTGTCCCATTGAAGAATCTATGACTTAGGAAGATGAGCCACCTAAATTTGAGATGGTTGGCAGTTGGGGAAAATGGAAATGCCACAGTTGATCATGATTCAGTAGAGTGACAAGAGGCATAATGCCATCCTCTGGTAGCTTGGCTTGACTCCATGTTCAGTTTGACACCAGAAGTGCCACTGAGGACTGTAAGGCAGCAGATGGTCCTAGCATTTGTCTATGGTTGGGACAATGTCTCTGCTTCCCACAAGAACTGTCCTGGGTCCTGAAGAGAGGAGATCTACATGGCAGAGTTACAGCTGCATGATATTGCTTCAACAGACACAGCTCTGTCCAAGGAAGTCCTGGGGTTTGCAGTCTAGTGTGGCAGTTAGATTTCGATGTGAGAGCATGTGAGTCCTGTGCATCTCAAGCTATCTGGTGTGGGGAAATGTCATTCTTCCACCCTAATGTGCCAGGGACCAGCACCATATTTGTGTCCACTAGCTACAATAATTTCTTTCTTTCCTGGAAACTTGCCAGAGTCTAGAAGCCAATGGCTCAGGGACCAGCAGTGGTCCAAGGGCCATCAATCTGAGTAGCACTCTGCTACTACAGATCTTTAACCCAGAGTTCTAAGTCCCTCACCAAACAATAAATGCCAGCATTCCCTAGGTTGAAACCCTGGCAGTTAAAGTGTTATTAAACTGTGACAACAGTGTAGTGCAGATGCACCGTGAGCCTGAGGCACAGATAAGTCACCTAGGTAAGAGTAGATAGCAGAGCTTGTAAAGTTATTTTAAAAAGGAATTTGTCCCTGTTATTTACTATCATGTTTGTGAAGTCATTTGCTGTTGCCACTCATTACAGTATTATAAAAATAACTCACTGCACTACTAGATGGGTTGTTTATTTCATTTTTTGTTACCTTTGGAGGGATAATTAAGGGAACACATTGATAGGAGAATGGTATACAACAGGAGTGGGAATTTGGTGGCCCTCCAAATGTTGGACTCCAGCTCCCATCATCTCACACTACTGGCTATGCTGGCTAGGACTGCTGGGACTTGCAGTTCAGCAACATCAGGAGGATTCATACTCCTGGCATAGTTTAAGAAAACTCCTCCACGTCCTACTTATCAGATATTTTTGAAGTCTGATTCTGCTATATGCCTTCATTACTAGAAAAAGTAACTTGTGCCACAATTATTGTTACTTGAGACACATCATTTCTAAACTCTGAAAAGAAGGGTTATTTTGGTAATATTTAACAGACACAAAACCATGCGGTTGTACCTCAGCAAAGCAGAAGGAGGCATCATATTTCATGTAGACCAGTCCGTTCTTGATTGCCTCGACAGAGCAGGGACCACAACAGAAGATACCTGTTGGGGAAAGAAAGGAAGGAAGGCAGAAGAGAGAAAGACCGTAGGTCAGATTCTGTAAGCCCCTTTGCAGAATGATAAATGTGTTAATCCAAGGCACTCCTTGAAGCAGAGTACATTAAGTACCTATTTCACCTTCATCATGACATTGGAATTCAGGGACAAGGACCACTTTTGTGGCAAAGGAAAAGGACATTGTAGCTTCACTTGTAGAAGTTCTCTGCCTGAGAATTCTAAATACCCCTCCTTAAAACTGCAAATCCCAGAATGCAACAGAAGGCAGCTAGAGGAGTCAAAGTGGAATAGTAGCACTTTAAGAGTATAGTGTGATAAACATCTATGCTAGCTGAGGCTTCTGGAAGTCAAGTCCCCAAATATCTGGATGACAAAGGCCAAGAACCACTGCTTAATGTGGAAGATGCCACAGTATCTTGAGCCCACTATCTAATCTGAGAACCAAGGAGTCTCTTATGTCACCCTCCATGTCCTTAGTCTTGAATGATGAATAGGACACCCCTCCTTGACTTACCACTACTAGACTCTTGAGGAGTGGCATCAACCACCTGCCAGCCATCAAATCCTGAAGGAAGATCAGGCCGCTTCATCCAGCAGTCATTCCAAACATGGAAATTCCTGTGTCAGGACAAGGAAAGAATGGATTTTGGGTTAGATGGCAGCCACCTTGCCATTATGCAGCGCCCCTTGCTAGGAAAAGGGAGATATTGGCTTAAATCCAATCATTTTTAAAATTTATTTTATTAAAATACCAACACACTCCAATATCTGAAAATCTCAAAGGCAGCATACAATCCACCCAATTTAATCAATTTAAAACAGTAAAAAATAATTTGAACAGACAAAAAAAAAAAAAAAAAAACAATTTAACAAGTTAAAACAGGACTACTGAAAACCAGTTAAAGCAGTTTTAAAGAACTGAAAACTCTGCCTATATGTAGATTTGGATTTTAAAAAAAGACCTGAAAGGCTTTAGCTTAAAAGTCATGTTTTCACTTAGTGCTGGAAAGGTACCATTGTGTAGTCCTAACTAGAGTAAACCCATTGAATAAATGAAACCCATATGAGTGTTGATGTACCAAATCTCCATTGATTCAGTGGGTCTATTCTAGTAAGGATCAATAACTGGATTTAGAACCATGTTTCCTCACCAGACAGAGTCAGCATTGAGGTGCTCCAGCGGCTTCATGTTCTCATCAAAGTATATGTCCATAGTGAGGCTGACGTCTGTGTCATGCGCCGAGTTGTAGTTGGTGACTGTCCGTGTAGCAATGCCCATGCAACGCAGCACTGGGAAAGAGGAACAGACAGGAGAACCTCAATAAAGAGATACTCATTTTCTGTTGTACCTTCCTATAAAAATCTGCAGTTCCTTCCAGTCTCATACCAGTTTGGGAAATATACATATGGCATGTTCAACTCAGCCAAGGGCAAAGACATGCATTTAACAGGCAGATAGATAGGTGAGCAATACATTCCTTCCAATATTTGACAGATGAGAAATGGAATATGGGTGGCAAAGCAACAATAGTGTGTTGTTACGATGGCAAAAGTTATAAATGAGGAAGAACAGACAAGCTAGGAGAAGCTGCAGCAGTTTGCTTCTGCCAGAGCCTACTGGGAAGGGCAAGATTCTGCCTCTTCTTCTCTTTTTCCTTCTGGTGAGTTAATTGGGTGCAAACTATTTTTGCACTTTGAATTCAGCTGCAGCAATTGAGAGGTGGAGAGGCAAACTGGGACATTTTAAAAGCAAATGAAAAAGTGAGAACTAGAGAGGATTAATCTGGATTGTCTCTGCCAAATCAAGATTGTTGGAAGGCATGGCTGTCTATACTGGAACAGAACTGTGTGTGCCAAATGGTGATTTCTTGGTAAGATTTATTCAGACTAAGTTTCCCATTGCGTTCCTCTGAGGTTACGAGAGAGTGACTTGATCAGAGTCACCAAATGGGTTCCTATTGCTGAGCAAGGATTCGAACTCTGGTCTTTCAGAGCTGTAGTCCAGTATTCAAGCTGCTATACTATGGTGACTCTCCACAATAAGTGTGTAGATGGCATAGCCCTCTCTCAGATGCACACCTTAACATGGTGAGCGCAGAGATACAACTACAGGGGACAAAATGAAACATTGCTCCTCCAAACAAGAAATCTACCACCTCATGAAATTTTCCTTCTGTTCCCAAATTTCTAGCATTGCAGTATCTTAAAACATCAGTTGAGCAATTAGAAATACAGCTCAGGCATTCAAAGGAAAAGGTCAGATACAAAAGGAATATGAAACCAGCAAATAAAAGAATTATAGGGGTGAACAACCTTCAGTGTCTTACTGTGCAATGCTTAACAATTTGGGGACTGAAGAAATTTTTTGTTGGGAGGCAGAATTCTAATTTGGGGCATGTGCCCTCATTTTGTCCCCTTTCCCATAGCTACACCGCTGTGAGACCCCCAGGTCAGAAGGCAACTTGGCCAGATACTGGAACAGACAAATAGCGCTGCATCTAATGATGCAAATAGATTTAATCTGTAAGGATGTTCAGCTGCAAATGGTGAAAAGTGAAAGGAAAGTCTGAAGCTGCACAATACACATAATACAGTACACAATAAAGGCAGCATATGGTTGGGAGGTTGCAAGACAGAATCAAGGCTGTTGATGATTGGGGCTCTTGGAGGTCCCCTTAAGTTGATACCTATGTGACAGCACATATCAACAATATGACATAAAATGTCTTCCTCCCTCTAGCTGCTTGTCTTCAGTCTTTCCATTCTACTCCTCCCTTCCTCACAGCCCACTCCATCCCTCTTCCCCCTCTCCCTGAATTGTGGCTACCTGTGGTCACAACTCCAGCAAACACCCAACACTGTCCGTAGAGAACAGGGTAGCCAGTTTTGTGATACTTCAGGAGGATGTCTCGGCTCCCCACCCACGCTGAAGGGTTGGTGCCACGGGAATAGTCGCCTGTCCAGTTCCCTACCAGCACCCCATTGTCATCCAGAGAGTTCACCTGAAGTGAGAGAGACAAAGTGAATCAATGGCATGAGCAATTGTTGTATTAGCTCCAAGATGGAGGTGAAAGAAGAATCGCCATAATGATGAAAGCTTTAAGTTAGCAACAATTCATTTCCAAAGTGTGAGGTGAGATATACGATGAGACTCATGCCTGTCTCGTGCCATATGATCCTAGTGGTACTAACTACCATATAGTGCTACTGAAACGTGGCATTGAGAGATGGAGCATTTGGAATAGATGATGGAGATCAGGAAGCCTATCAGTGAGCATGAAAGGAAAAATATCAGGGAGCACATAAGGAAGCCAATCAGGGACAATGTTCTCTTCTTCAATACAGTAAGGCAGTTGCTGCAATCAACTGGTGGCAGGCTGAAAACATACCAAGTACTGTTCCTATATGGATGATCACTCTTTCCATCTGTGGAACTCCCTACAACCAACATGTTGCAAATGGGAAACAGCCAAGCTGGTTGAGCCAGTTGTACAAGTTCAGGTTTCTTTTAAAGACCTGCATGTATTAAATGATATTGGCTAATTTATACACTGCCCAAATAAGAAAAGGATTTAAGGCTATCATTTGATGTATAATCATTTGGGAGTAAGTCCCAATGAACTTCACTGGCCTTATTTCAAGGAAACCGTGGTTAAGGAAGTTCATTAAAAAAGCAGTCAAACAAACAATGATGCCGTCTCTAGCTCAGATTGTAATGGCAGTGTAGATTCCTTCATAGTCTTAGGAGTTTATCACACTGGGGCTAATTTTGGCATTAAAGAAAGATTAAAGTGCATTTAAAGCATCCTGCAAATAAAGTAAAAATGGCCAGTAATTGTGCTAATGATTATCACATGCAATTGTGCAAATAAAGTGACAATGGAGATGTATTGTCGCTGAAATCCCAAAAGTAAAAAAATGTGCATTAATGCTTTTTTGTGACCACTTTAATGGTGGGTTCTGTGTGAGGTCATGTGAAATCATTTCACATAATTTGGTGGTTTTTCCGGGATATGCATGGGATAAACTCCCAATCTCCTTCGTGAGATAAACTCCTTAGTCTGGGTTTGAAAGTGACCTGTGTTTGAAATCTTCCTCAGCAAACTCAAAGTTGTTAAGCCAACTATTCTCTTGGGTAAACCTATTTCATAAGGTTGATGTGTTGACAAAAAAAAAAAGAACATGCAATCTTCCTCGGTCCAAGATTGGGACAAAAACAGAGGAAGGAAATGAATTAAGAGAATGAGTTTAAAAAAAGAGAAAAAGCAATGGGGTTTTGTAAACTCAAAGAGATGAGGATGTCTCAGAGGAAGGACTGACATAGTGCTTGTGCTGTAACTCACCATGGCAGAGACAACACGGGAGACCATGATGGGGTCTCCTCGACTTGCGTGAGGCATTCCACGCCGGTCCAGCATGTAGAGGCAGGCATCTAATACACCATGGTCAAACTGCAGACAGAAGAGAAGGAATGTTTCTGGAGCTAGACAAGAAGTTGTTCAACCCCATGGTGACACAGGACTGGTCCTACTGTTCAGTGAAGGGAGACTGTCACCTCAGGTAAGAGATTCTGGGAGGTAGCAGCAGGGCTGGGACAGAGGAAGAGACCGGTGGGCCTCATGGTGTGCCCTGCATCCATAAGGTGCCCTTCTGCCTTCAGGTGTGTGGAGAATTGTAATTATTGCTGTTGTTTGTGTGCCCTCAAGTCAACTGACTTATGGCAACTTTATCTTAGGGTTTTCTGGGCAAGATTTATCTGAGGAGGTGTGACATTGCCTTCCTCTGAGGCTCAGGGAGTGGGGACATGCCCTTCAACTGTCCTGATTTGGCCAGTGGAGTCCCAATTAACCCTTTTTAGCTGCTTTTTTCTCTCCTCCTTTCACTGTGTCCTCAGCATACTTCAGTTGCTAGAAATTGAGTTCAAAGTACAAAAGCAGCTTGGACTGGATTAACTCAGTCAGAGGAGAGGACAGGAAGGGGCTGAATCTTGTCCTTCCCAGTATGTTCAGGCAAAGGCAAACTGCTGCAGCCACCTTGAGCTTGCATTTCCTCATTAATAGTATTTGTCAGTTTGACCACATTCTGATGTTGCTTGGCCACAGATGTCCTGTTTTTTCCCCCTGTGAAATGCTGGAGGGTATGATGACTTGCCCAAGGGTTTCCCTGGCTGAGTGGGAATTTGGTCTCCCGGAGAGCCTAGTCCACCTCTCAAACAACCACCCCACAGTAGCTCTTGAGGTGGAGAATACCTTTCAATTGTCAAAGAAAGACTGTGCAGAAGAAAGATTCGACTGCCACTTCACTCAGCTTTTACAGTATACACAGAAGGAGAGGCAGCACCTTGTTGTTCTTCAACTCAGTCTGAAAAATATCTCGATTTGTCCTTTCCCCTTCCAGCCCGACTCCTCTGTTCCTGACAAAGAGTCATAGAAGACCTACCTGAGCATAATTCCACGTTCGTTCCCCAATCTGGCTTTCTGTCCCATAGTAGATTCGTCCGGATTCATTCAGTATGTATTCCTCTAGCAAACTGCTCTTTTCCAGGTAAACAGGATCCTCTGGGTATGGAATAAAAAAGAACAGAGAGGAACTTTAGGGCAAGACTTAAGTATTCAAGAACTTCAGCAAGTGACATGTATTTAATTCTTTTCTACTACCATGGAATAGAATAGAATAGAATAAATCTTTATAATGGCAGCAGACCATCACAAGGGAATAGTGCACATTCAATTAAAAACAAAAACTATTCTATTCTACTCTTTAGTGGAATCCTCACAGAACAAGGTTTATACTATAGGCATTCTATCACATTGTCACCTGGAAAGCTGCAAGCACAGTCTCCAGATATCAGCCATTTGCCATGGGTATAGACTATGTAAAAGACTGTTTCTTTGTGCAAGAATATACAAACTAAAGCATTCTACAAAGATGCCTGTCCAACCTCTGTTTAAAGACTTCCAAAGATGTCTTTAGCAAACTGCTCTTTTCCACCACGGTCCAAAAATGAAGAATGACAGTGTCCCAACAGCAGAGTACATTTTAATCTCTCTCCTCTTTCTCTCCGTTATCCTTAGTGCACTGTGATCCCTAAAGCCATCTTTGTAAGGTTGCAAGAGTGAAAACTGGAGAGGACTTCTGTCCCTGTAATGGTTGTGTTCAAGAAGCAATTTCAGCAAGTGTGGCTTTCTATCTGGTTGCCTGACAAACAACACCTGCTGGAATTCTCTCTTCTACACAAACGCTAAAGGTATAGGAGCCCTCTTTGGTTTTTGCATTGATATCCCCAGATTTTCTCCCTTGGGCTGGACTACAACATAGTCACAAGTCAGGCTGACTGGGGAGGATGGGGGTGGTAGTCCAACCTCAAGTTAGCAACTGCTGTTCTCCACAGCCTGTTTATTTGCCTTTTCAAACTCACTTTTTTGGGTACCCACTGAGCCAAGGAATTTATTTTCTTTGGTGATTTATTCCACCCCTATTCTGCGTGAGAGAAGAGGTTTCCGTTCCCCACCCGAACACTCCTGATCTTTTGCATCCTTTCCCTGCTGGAGGTCAGGAAGGAAGCTGGGTTTGGGGGCGTGGGACAACGAAGCAACCAGGACTCACCTCCTGGTTCCCTCCAGGCGCTAAGAAGTGGGAAAACATGATGGTCTTCCTTTCCAGAGAATGCTGCTTTTAGAAGGGTCTGCAGTTTGTATCATGGGGCAGGAGCTGAACCTCTGACCACTAGGGAGTGCCACCAGATCCAGAACAAACAGAGTTCACCTCCAGTTTTGATAAGAGAATGGCTCTGGAGGTTGGCTTTATCTTAATTCTCTGCCTGAGGAGAGTTTGGCTTGGACAGAATTATGGATGAAGGCAGGGTGGGTGGCTGGGTGAGTTTTTCCACTGTTCTTTTCTAATTTTCTGTACACTATTCCTTAAAAACCAACAAACACACATTTAATACACAGTGTAGCCAGAGTGAACTATTCAATCCTGTTGGTTTCAATGGGAATCTTGTACAGTGCATACATGCATACATCTTTCATGTTGAAATCAATGGGCCCTGGTTAGGTCTGACTTTCTTGTTGAATATAGTGGGTCCTCGGTGTTGGAGTTTGGTTCCTGGACCCCCGTGGATACTAAAATCTGTGGATACTCCAGTCCCATTATATACAATGGGGTAGTAAAATGGTGTCCCTGATATAAAATGGCAAAATCAAGGTTTCCTTTCTGGATTTTTTGAATACTGTAAATGTTTTCAAGCTGTGGATGGTTAAATCTGTGGATGCAGAATATGTGGGTACAGAAGGCTGACTGTATAAACATGTCTGCACATTAAAACAATTAAAGTATGTTTAACTTATTGGTAAATGTTCACCATCTTTGCTTTGAGGGCCCTTTCACATTGCTTAAATCCTGAAAAAGTCTGAAACTGCCCCGCAAAAGCTGGTTGTTTTTCAGACATGTTTGTGTAAAGGAGAAATGATGCGGCATTAATCCAAATGGAAAGTCACCAAAACCCACTCCTTTTTACTTGCGAAAGTTCCCAAAAAGTAAAAAGGAGCAGGTTTTGGTGACTTTCTGTTCGGGTTAACCCCAAACATCACTTGAAAAACAACCCACAAAAATGGGTTGTTTTCACTTTAAATCTAGTTTCTGCCTCCGTGTGATAAACTCCACAGTATTATTAACTGTGCAGTGTGAAAGGGACCTTAGATACACATTGTGCTCCCACCATACAATAAGAGGCATTTCCTCCTGAATTAGACTAAAGGGGATGCATGGTCTAAGATGACACCCATTTTTTGTAGGGTTTTAAAAGAACTTTCATTAAAGATCGTTGTTTTTTTTTTTTAGAAAAAACCTGCTGCTATTCGGGTTGGTGCTGTTGTTCTTTTAAAACCAGTCCACTTATTCCCTATATTAATTATTATTAGATTAGTTTCATCTTCAATAATCATGTTTAAGCTGCTCAGTGTTGCCACTAGTAGACGGTGACTTCCATGTTAGTGGGACAGTGAATCTGCTCCAGTGTTGAGTCTGAAACTAACTGGCTGTCCAACTTGAAAGGAGCTAACCAAGATGCTGAACCTTACCCCCTCTATGGCTTCAGCACCTTGGAACATTAAAGTCCAAATTAAAACCCACAGTAGATTTAGTGCCCCTCTAATATGGAAGCTACCAGTGAACATTGCTTTCCTGTTGTGGTACTCACCGGGGCACCAGGGGTTGAAGAGGATGTAGATTTCATAGCGAGGGTCAAAGGGTGCCTGGTACTCGCCCGCTTTGCTTCGTGTCTTGACGCTGAACTGGTATTTTCCAATCACAGCGTTGGGTGAGGTGGATACCCGCAGGGACATGGTGTTTGTGTCTGTGTCTCTCAACTCTGCTGACCAGCCCAAGCCTGGCAGAGAGCTACCCACAGGGACCAAAATGTGGGTGCCCTTGGAAACTTGTGGGTTGGGACCTGCCAGAGAGAAAGGAGGTTAAGGAAACAATAGAAACAAAAGGGAACTCTTTCCATATCCCTTTAAATGAATGAAATATCTGACCTATATAGAGTTAACTTGTGTTAGGATTAGTTTCAAGGTTCTTCTGGTATAAATGTAGAAACTGGACATGATCCTCTTCCCCACCACCATTCTCTTCTCCTTTTGTATCATGTCTTTTTAGATTGTAAGCCTGAGGGCGGGGGACCATCTGAATAACTATTTGTAAGCCACTCTGAGAGCCTTTAGGGCTGAAGAGTGAGGTATAAATACCATACATAAATAAATAAACTTCAGATCCAGGTGTTGGAAAAGTTCTTTTGAACGGAAACTCCTGGAATCTCCTGCAACTCTGGGAAGTTGTAGTCTGCAGGAGTACCAAGCTTTGCTCAGGCTGGCTGCATGATAGAGCACTGAAATTATCTTGGAAATCACATAAATTGGCTACCTGCATGGTTTCCCAATTGTTTGGGAACTTGCTATAGGCCAACGGTGGGCAGTTAACAGCAGAGAGTCTGGGAACCACATTTTCTACTCCTGGGAACCTGAGGACCGTAACGTTTGCCAAAATGCAAAAACTGGAAGGGGCCAGATGTCTATTTCCAGTTTTGAAAAATATGTGTTTATTTATTTCAAGTGTCCAGGAGGCCCTGAAACTTGTTTAAAAGATGAGCTGCTTGGGAGGAAGGAGCAGCAGGAGAAAATCTGGAGGGTCTTGAAGGTTACAAAAAGACTTATGTCCTTTGGGATCAGCTCATCTTAGAACTTTGCTTTGGTGATAAAGGGCTCTCTGTTAGGAAGTCCTCACATTTCACCCCAATTGGTAGGAGTGGTATCTCAGTCTCAGGCTTACCTCCTTGTCCTCCTAACCCACTTCTTGCCTTATTGCTGAGCTGCCTTCTCATATTTCATCTCCTGGTTACAGTTGTCTGCCAAGAGAAATGTGCCTCACCCAAAGGCTTGGCACACAACAACCCACTAAACTGATTTGACCCCCCTTATCCCTTCACTGGCAGATTCCTCGGACAAGCCTGCCTTCTTGGATCAGCTCTTGATATCTCAACCTAGCCAACGTCCTCATTCCATTCAAATGCGTCCTGCTGTGTGTGTGTGTCATTCCCTTTCTCCCTGCTAAGTGTCACTTCCATTCATCCCTTGGCTCTATGGATGGTGAAGTGTATGTTCAACACCAGAGCCTCTTTTCTTTCCTGTCCAGAACTTTTCACCGTTCAACTTTAGTGAATGATCCCCCTGGCTTCTAGTACTGTAACATGAATAAGGAGAGAAAAGCATATCTTCTTGCTTCACCCTATGTATAATTTTATTTCTAATGTAAAAACCCCTCACTAAATCTCATGGGTTGATGGTGAGAGGAAGCTGAAAAGTTTACAAGGTCTGACTGTGTGTCTCTTCGAAGGCTGAAGCATCCTCTGGCATCTTGGAAGGACACTCTGCTTATGCTCAGAAACCGCCCTCAGAATGTTTTTACACACTGAACAGTGAGGGGAATAAAAATCTAATTCTCCAAACAAGAGAATGCAAAATTGTTCTTGCTCTCTCCAGTCAACACTTTCTCTCCCAAACTTCACATCCTGGCTTCCCATTAAAAAGAAGCCAAGGGCTGGGCAGATTTTCTGGCTGACCTTCCCTTGTTTGTTGACGTTACTGGTCACTTCAGGAACAGGAGGCTTTATCAAGCCTGGCCTGAAGCAAGCCAGGAGTTGATATGATTTACTTTTTTTATTGGGATGGGATGGGAGGAGAGGCCAAGAACAGGAGGGTCACTGGGCAGTGGGCTAAATATGCCACTATAAGGACAGGGGCAGACTGGGCTTGTGCCGTTTTTAATGGATTCAACCCAAATCACTCCAAAGGGATTCAAAGGCAAAGCCTTTGAACCCTCTCACTGTGGCTAATTTCCAACTGACTTCTCTAAAAACTATCAAGCGAGGCCTGAAATCAAGAGCCAGTAGTAGTGGTTTGAGCACAGGACTATGACTCTGGTGACCAGAGTTCAGAACCCACCCAGACATGGAAATCCATTGGGTGCCCTTCAGCAAGTCACACTTTCTCAGCCTCAGAGGAAGGCAAAGGGAATGGCAATCCTCCCTCCAAACAAATTTTGCCAAGAATAACTCATGATAGGTCATGGTAAGTCGGATATTATTTGAAGGCACACAGCAAGCAGGGCTTCCTCATGCACCTTCAGGAAATATAGTCAGACAAGTCAAGGCCTGCTCTTGTGCTTTTAACTGCAGTGTGTTGCTCAGCAAAATTACATTACATTACAATTAAAAACCAATCTTTTAATGGCAGGGAGGTGTCTTACACAACTAGTTTGCTGTTAGAGAGGCACAGGAATAGGGTTGTCTGGTGTCCTTTATTATAGGGGATGTCCCTTACATGAGGGCCTGATGTTTTGTCCCTTATAGGACTGCTGCATGTGTGCGTGTGCCTTCAAGTTGCCTGCTAACATATGGTAACTCCATGAATTTCATAGGGTTTACATAGACAAGGACTCCTCAGAGATGGTTTTGCCAGTTCCTTCCTCTGAAATATAGCCTACATGACTGGTAGATGTCCCTTGTTATAAGAAATGTTTAAGGGCTGGAAAGTTTTTCCTTTTATATAGACTGAATGAGATGCCAAGAAAAAAAATTCTTGTATTTTGAGCCTTTCATAAAAACAGAAATGTGTGCATCATACCATTTATTAATGCAAACAATATGTTAACTTTAAAAGGAAACCCAGGGCACTAAGTGAAATGGAATCAATCTTTTTTGCTTGGTATTTAGGTAGGACACAAGCTTGCAAACAGTTGCTTCTTGACTGTCATCCCTGCTTACCATGAATTTCAACTGCCCCTTACTGCTACAATGGTCACTATGCAGGAGATAATGAAAAATGTGCTACCCCTCCTGTTAGTTGGTGCTAGCTGTTGGTTTCTGAGCTGGAAAAAGCCCTTTACTTCTTCTTCTTCTTCTTCTTCTTTTTTAGGATGACATCTCCCAGATTCCAGGAGATTGAGGGATTCTGGGTATTGGCATATATAAAAAAAGAGTGCTGACATGCATATACAGACGGATCAGAAGAGCAGAGGATCCTCAGAATGAATATCAATAGGACATTTTTAAAAAAATTTCCTTCTTACATTCTAGCCATTTTGAGCAATAGCAGGTTAGGACAGGAAGGAAACCAACCTGTTTCCCAGTGGGGTGCGGCCCTGCACCTCCATACTGATGCTTTTTGCTTCCCTCCTACACTGTAGGGTCTGGCTGGTACAAGATTTCAGTATTGTGCCGTCAGTGCCCTTCCCTGCCCCATTTCTGTCTCAACGATGTCACCCCCCCCCAACAGGAGTTGTTTTGGCCCTTTAGAAAAAGGGCAAAAATTCAACAGATGGAGTTTCTCCTGGAACAGAGATAGAGGAAGCTGCACATGTTGGATTTTAGCCTTCAGCACAGCTACGAAAGGCACAATCAGAAGTATTTTCCCTGCAGAAAAAGGCTTCTAAAACGAGGTAGGTAACCTGTGATACTCCAAATGCTGTTTTTTTCTGACTCCCATCAGCACTAGTCAAAATAGTAGTAAGGGATGATGAGAGTTGCAATCCAATCACATCTGGAGGCCACATGATTCTCACCCCTGTATTAGGGCTTTTGGATGGGATTTAGGAAATCATGATTCCAGTCCTTACTGAACCAAGAGCTGCAGACCAGACTTTTCCTCTCTGTCTGGCCTACCCAGGAGGGGTATTGTGAAGATAAAAAGTGGAATGAAGGAAGGCCACTCTAAAAGGCGGGATGTAGATTAACTAATAATTAAGTCATAAAAACCAATGGCTTTACTCCCACTCCTTGGTAGCACAACTAGAAATGAAGGCTGAGAGACAGACAACTACCTGATGGAATGCTCTAGGTTAATAAGAGAAACATGGGCACACAAGGACTTTGCCTTTGCCAGATCTGGCTTCCTCCATCAGTGGTTAGCCAAAAAGTAACTGGAACACCCAAGTGGGACATGATGGCCTCCATTGATTGTCTGCTGTTTCCAGGGCTTGGCTGCCTCTCTTTGATGTTGTTGGGACCTTGAACCAATATGCTCAATCATCTAATTAAAACATCTCCAACCCAATGCTTAATTTCTAGAAATAATGAGTGGGATGAAAATACCTCCTTCTCATTTGCAAAACCTCTTCTCTTGATTTTGGAAAGTACACAAGACACCGCTGCATGCCAGTCAAGAGAAAACAAGATGCTCCAGATACTCAGTGGCTCTTTCATCTAGACTTTTTCTCATGTATTCCAGTTTAGAGAACTGACCATGAGCTCCCAGCACAGATCTTATTAGCCCTGTGGCCCCAAGTGCAGAAGAGGAGGTACCACTGCATACCTCCAACATTTCACAGATGGAAACCAGGACATGTGTGTGGTTGGCCAAAATCAACGTGTGATTAATAAAGAAAGAACACACAAGCGAGGAGAGCTTGCAGCTGTTTGCTTTTGCCTGAACCTACTGGGAAGGGAAAGACTCCACCCTTCCTCTCCAATTCCCCCTGCTGAGTTAACTGAGTGCAAACTGCTTTTGCACTTTGAATTCAGTTTGCAGCAGTTGAAGTAAATGGAGGATGAAAAAGGAAAATGGAAGGAGGAAAATGGAACATTTCAAAAGCAGCTGAAAACAGCAGCGATTAATTGGGATTTTCGCTGCCAAACTGGGGGAGTTGGAAGGTATGCCAGTGCAGTTGCCCACAGAAACAGTAACCAGAAAACAGCCTTATACCAGACAGACTGGTTGTCCATTTAGATCAGGATTGTCTCCTAGGTTGTTAAAATTAAGGACTATCATCATCACGCAAAGCAAAATGTCTTCCACAGAGCTACATTTGTTCCTTGCTCTCTCTCCCTTTGGCTTCTAAACTGCCACATCAGCATCAATGGAGGGGATGTGCTGGGAATGTGGACAGTAATGTGGAGACCATCAAGAGCTCCCATGACATTAGAAGACAGACGGTGTCTGGGTCACAGATCCAACAAATTACAGGGCTGAACAAGCTTTGCAAGTTAATCAAAGGGTGGGATTGTGTCTTGCAGATGAGGGTGGGAGGGAAAGGAAGAACATACAGAGGTGAGGAGGTGGTAGTGCGGAGGGGGGAGATGGGGGAGAAATGAATGCTTAATTACTGGACAAGCTGGGTGGATGCCAAGGGAACTGGATGTCTCTTGCCCTGCCCTATTTCCAAACTCTTTCCTGTACAAATTTAGCAACAGGTCCTCCTTGTTCTGAGGACGCCAAGAGCCAAATTCCTCGCCCACTTCAGCGGAGAGAGGGTGATAAGACAGAGTCCCAAGCCGATACAAGTTCCACCAGTAAACTGAAAACGTTTCCAGTGCGTAACCATCTCCAGTAGGATGTTCAATTAAAAGGGTGGGGTTGCCACCTGTTTATTTATCCCCCCACCTCCCAGCATGGTTCTGCCTTTTACGGTAAAGAGGAATTCAACATGGAGATGCGATGGGGAAGAAATCATCATCTGATGAATCTCCGCCTCTGTCCAAGACAGAGGAGCCTTGCTTAAACAAATGTCACAATTCTAGGCAGGACGGGATGATTTCTAGATAGAGATATATATGTTCCCCCATACTGCAATGTGCTTTACAGGGGGCTGTGTTGTTATTCAAAAATAACAGTGATACTGTTAACTGGAACTGGACATTATGATGATATCACGCTAGTGCAGAAATGAAGAACATTTATCTTCCCCCCTGGATGGACTACAACTCCCACAACCCTTTCCAACACTGGATGTCTCCTACTTACACTATTGCATGCCAAACTAAACAGAAGTAATGACCCAGTACATATGGGCCTTTTAGCACGTAAGGAAAACGTGCTAGGGTTGCCTCGGGGCATCGCTTATAGACGCCCCACAACCCTAGTATGTATTCCGTACGTCAAATTAGTGACGCCCTGTACACACAGGCACGGCCATTTTGACACGATGGACGCTCAGTGTCCACACGTTATGGCACACTTGTGACATCATGAGTGTGCCATTGGAGCACTCGGGCATCACAAATGCGCCAGAAAAAGAACCCGCTTTTTGCAGGTTCTTTTTTTGCCGGTGGGAAACCGCTTGGTTTATCCGCTGTGGCTTCCTGCCAGCGGAAAAGGAGGCGCCAGCAGACCGCCCTTTTTGGGCGGTCTGTATACTGGCAATGTCTGCTTCAGTTGTACATAAAGCAGGGGATGACTCCACTGATCCTAAGTTACAAATAGGTAGTGCTAAACCTCAGAGGCATTTTTAGGAGGATGCAGGAAGTGCAAACACATCAGTTGACACCTCAGGCCTTCTGGGGAGAAATGTACCACCACACTTCTCCATTAGAAATTGGAACTGAAGGTCCTGAGAAGCACTCAGACTACCCACCTGAAGATGGCATGGAGGCTGGCTAGGACACTGTCAGCATGCCATGGCAAATCCTGGAAGCTTCTTTTGTCACCTAATGGCACCTGGATCCCTTTGGGACTTGCGAACAACAACAGTAGACCAAGACACCCCAGGACACAGTCCTTTTGGGTGCCCCAGTTCACCAGCCAGAAATGTCAAATAGACCAGAATTTTTCTCTTCCAAGGCAGCCTGATCTACTCCTGAGGGACCACTGGGCTGGCAACTCCAACATAGGGGTGACAAGATGAGTTACTGCACTGGAATGATACCAGTCCTAGTGATGCCACTGCTAAAGCCTACCAATATTTAACTAAATTCAATATTGGGAAAAGTAGGGACACTGGAGTCTGTGCTTCTCCCCATCTGTGAATAATAATAATAATAATAATAATAATAATAATAATAATAATAATTCTATTTATATGGTGCATCTTTCTTCTGGCATGAGATCCAAGGCAGCTCACAAAAGCTAAAAACAAGATCCACTATAAAAAATAAAGCACGATTTAAAAAAAATAATCACATGAAAACCTATTGGTTATTTCTGAGCCAAAACAAATTTGGATACCCAAATTTGGGGGACAGGACCCCCCCTGAGTCTGCAAAATCAGGTTTGGAGAGTCACATGTGACCCACAGCTTTCACCTCCTCCATCCCTTGACCTCTATACTGCCATTCCACTCCCTCTATAGTTTAACCCTTCTCTGTTTCCACCTTAACAGGTTGATCATGAAGACTAGAAGCTTAAGGGTAGCAATGTAAGGAATCTCCCCAAATCCCAGGAAGCCAAATTATTCTGCTTTTGTCCCACTCACCGATGAGGAATTCGAGGCAGACACGATGGTCTTCAGGGTCGTAGGGCTGCCGGAACTGCAGCTTCATGTCAAAGGGTTGCCCACGACGGATTATGAGGTTGTCGTATTCATACTCATTTGTGTGGTGGGCACGGCGGTTGCTGCTGGAGCGGCTGCTCATCAAGTCAATCCCACTGACAACTAGCATGCCCTCTGGGCAAGGGAGAAAAAGAAGGGTCACCCTTTTAGAAACCAACTTTCTGCCTCTATGGTCTGCTAAGAGGGTCTAAATATATAGGGGAAGATTTAATCAGAAACAAAATTATCTGGCAAGCTAAACGTTTCATGCTCTGGATCTCATTTCAGTCCCAATCAGAAAATACTTTACATTTAATGGGTTTACTCCAGTTGGGGTTAACAAGTGAATTAGGAGTGGGAATTGGGTGATCCTCCGGATATGGTTTGGATTGCAACTTCCAGCATTTGTGGCCATTATTGGCATTGTCTAGGGCTGCTGGGAGCTGCAGGCCATCAACACACGAAGGGATGCCAATTTCCATCCCTTGATTTATACAACTGTTTTAAAAACAACATTAGCCAGTGTTTTTTGACACCTATGGAGAATGGAGACACAAGTTATAAAAAAATAATGGACTGAGCAAATTTACACGAACAACAGTGTTGGATGATCAAAATGCACAGTGCTTTTTAAAAAGAACAAAGAAACAAGTCTCTGCACAAAAGAGGTTACAATCCAGAAGTCAATGCAGAAGAGAATGAGGAAGGAGACAATAAGTGGCTATGTTAAAGTTGATAGCACAGCTTCAGGGAGGCTGTATGGCACAGCACAGTAGCTTTGATGGGAATTTAGGAGACGGAGAAGTGCACGCATCATTTTAGTTATATTTGTTTAGAGTCTAGGTTGTACTTTAAAAACAAGAACAACTCTTGGACCTCAAAACTAAGGACAAGATTTAGAACAATTTTTAAAATGTCTATTTCAAGACTTTGAAGAAGTTCACATGACCTGTCCAGCCACCCAGTCTCTATTGTATGATTATCACAGCAATCTGCATATCTGCTGCATATTCCTGATTTCCAAGACTTTGCAGAAGCTGACACAGCTGCACAGTCCCTATCTGAAGACATTGCAGGAGCTTGTGCAACTGCCAAGTCTCCATTTCATGACCACATGTCAAACTCCACAACCTCTGCTTTATGACCTTGAGGAAGCTTGTGCAGCTACACAGGGGCATCATTGGGGGAGTGCTGCTGACTGCACTGGGTGACACCACAGAAGGAGGTGTCACCTACTGTGCTGATGGGACTGGGGTGCCTTCTGGGTCTGATGGTTCTGTTGGCCAAGCCTCTCTTTCCCACCTAGCCAGCAGCTTTGCCAAACCTGGAAAAAGCTGTTGAAAAGAGGAGGAGAAAAAAGATCTACACCGGGTGTCAAATATACTAGGTATGCCAAAGCAGACACACAATTTCCATTTCAAGACCTTGTGGAAGCTTTTTTAGCCACATAGTTGGTCAGTCTCTATTTCTTGACTGTGTGGAAGCCTTGTGTGGCCACACAGTCCCCATCTGACAACTTTTCATAAGCTTGGACAATGGCCCTGCCTTCAACTGAAGATTTTGCTGGAGCTTCTGCAGCCATGCAGGTGTACCATCTGACTTTGCAGAAGTCTCCATTTCAAGACCTTGCATAGGTTGCTGCAACCTGCACAGCTGCAGAAGGAGCTGGATTTGTAAAGAATGAAGCTTGGGAAATATTCCTGTCATGGACTCTAACTCCTAGAGTCCCTGAGGCTGTGAGGGAATTCTAGTAGCTGGAGTCCAAAAAAGTGAAATGTTTGCCAAGCTTTGAAAAAAAGGCTCCTTCTCTGCTCCTGTTTGGGTGCTGCCAGGTATGTCTCTATGATGTCTTTGGAACACAGCTACTCACCGCGAATGACAGGCTCTGTTCGCCGGGCCCCGGGTACCTCCCCAGGGGCTGGACCCCAATCGCCAGAGTCCGCCTGACCCGAGCAGCAGCTGCAACATTTGTGGAACCAGTTCCGTTTCTTTCTTCTGGGGGTGACCTCTGGCTGGCTGGGTTGCCGCACACGGTAACTGACATTGGCCCAACGGCCCACATCTCCTCGGGGATCTGCAACTGGCATGGTGGATCTGCACAGAGGGGAAGGAAACACTCATAGTTAACAACAGTGTCCCAAATCAGCCACTGGGGCACTGTAATACTGTTGTGAGGCATAACCCAGTACAGTAAGAGCAAGTCACTCTCTCTCAGCTGCAGAGGAAGGCAAAGGCAACCCCCTCTGAGCAAATCTTGCCAAGAACCCCCCGTGATAAGTTTTAATGGCTTTAAATTAATGCTTTAATTGGATAAATTGCTGAATAGCTTTTTTAATGTTTGTGCTACCTATTGTTTTAGCTACTTTGTATTTAACTTGTATCGTAATCTGGTTTGGAAGAATGGCAGGATAAACATTCATTAAATAACTATCTGCGCCCCCTCCCATCCCAAGCTCTCAGGGAACCGTCCAATTAAAAAGATTGTATGTACAGCGCTGTGTAAATTTACAGCGCTTTATAAATCAAGGTGAATAATAAATACAGTAATAATACTCTGTAAGGCTGGTAATGGCGCAAGAACCATGAGATGGAAGTTGTCAAGAGCCATCATAGCCACACCTGGTGAAAGAGAAAGGCTGACGTAGTTCCTGAAACAGAATCCCACTGTCTCCCTTAAGGCAGGGTGGACCTGCATTGCTCTTTGATTACACCTTGGCAGAGGTAGGACCTGTTTGACAGAACAATTGGGGATGCAGGAAAATCCCATGGGTTCTTTCCAGGCCGGCCCATTTGCTTCTCTCCAGAACAGAAACTGTGAAGTCCAGGTTTCTAGGCACCTTCACTCTAGTCTACCCAAAAATCCATTTTTCCTTTGGAAATTTATTCAGTTTTAAAGCATAACCTTAACAAAACCAATGATAGCTCCTTGCCTTATCATTCTTCTCCACCTGCATTATTAACACTACATGTTGAGTCTCCCTTATCTGAGATGTTTGAAACCAGAAATGTTTGGGATTTGATTTTGTAAAGATTTTGGAATATTTGCATATACATAATGAGGTGTCTTGGAGATGGGATCCCAGTCTAAACAGGAAATTCATTTACATTTCATATACAGCATAGACACATAGCCTGAAGGTAATTTATACACAATATTTTTAATATGTTTGTCCATGACACGAAGTTTATATACACTGAACTATCAGAAAGCAAATGTGTCACTATCTCAGCCACCAACTGTGGACAATTTTGGAATTTGGAGGATTTTGTATTTTGGAATTCCAGAAGTTGATGACTCAACCTGTATAACAAAAAACATGGTGTAAAACTGGTTATTGTCCAGACCTCCCACTATGATATAAATACTAATGTTGGATTAATAGAATCCATTAAGAAAGTTCAAATTTGCCCTCCCCCTTTCTACTCTATGCCATTCTATATTTATCTGGAATGCTAGTATCTGTTTTGCATCACTAGCATTATTGAAATAAACGGGTACCAACTTACCAGGAAATAAAATGAATCTGGTTTATTTTTTTTTCTTTACTCAATAAAATATTATGGAAAAACTTTTCTATAATAGCTATTTACCATACAGGCTGAGTATCCATTACCTGGAATGTAGAAATCCCCAAACTCCAAACTCCAAACTTGAGTTTCTGGGTGGCTGAGATAGTGACACCTTTGCTTTCTGATTCGGTGTACACAAACTTTGTTTCATATACAAAATGATTAAACATTCTGTATAAAATTACCTTCAGGGTATGTGAATAAGGTGCATATGAAACATCAATGAATTTCATGTTTAGACTTGGGTTCCATCTCCAAGATATCTCATTATGTATATGCAAATATTTCAGAATGAGAAAAAATCCAAAATTCAAAACACTTCTGGTCCCAAGTATTTCAGATAAGGGAGACTCAACCTGTACTGATTTAAATAAAATACATCTAGTTTAACTTTTTCTTTACTCAAAAAAATATTACAGGGCTGTTTTTCCATAATAGCGATTTTCCATATCTTCCTATACTATACAGATAGGAAATAGGTGGAGCTCTCTTTCCTGCCTTGAGCTATTACCAGCTGTGCTACCACAATGCAAAATATTATCACCAGGGTGTTATTATCTCCTTCCAGTAGGCATAGCTTAGGATCTGGCATCTTCAATACAATTAAAAGAAAGCACTTGAATAATTCAATTCCAGAAGGAACTGACAATTACTTATCCCCACCATATATGATTTTACACATCTCCAGTAGAAACCTAATCCTGGACCTTAGTACAAATGGGTCTATCTCATGCCAGCAACAGCAGCACAGAAAAGCAGTGGTTCAACTGGCGGAGCTTCTTCCATCATAACACCACCAGATGAATCCATGCCTGTCATACTTGTGTGACTGTTTCAGCAAAGGAAGGCGTCAACCTCTGGCTACCATCTTACTCCTCTATTAACCACAAGGCTTCTCTGGTCCCTCCTGGCAACCAAGAGCTAAACCAAAAACAGTCTTATCAGTGCCACCATCAAACAGTTACAGGTAGGCAGTCTCACAGATTTGTCTCCAGAGCCTGGAAAGGTTACTTTGGAACTGCAATGCGCACTCCCTGGGTCTGCGCAAGCCGGGAATCTGCAAAAATGCACCCAGCAGCTCAGGGCCACAATTTCCCTGAACCAGGAATGGAATCCCAGAGAGTCCTCCAACATGTTGGACCACAACTCCCATCAGCCTCTTACCTAGCATAAGCGGTGTGTTGAGTATTGTAGTACAATAACACAAGGAGGGCCACATGATTCCCAAGCTTTCTTCGTTTTCTCCTGGCTTATAACATAAATTTGGAAGTGCTATGTTTTTGGATTACAACTCCCACAATCTGGTTGGATGTAGGAAATTATAGTCCAAATACAGAAATTTCCCAAGCTTTGCTTGTCAATATATAGATATGTATGCACAGGCTCAAGTTTCCACTGAAAAATGAAAGCCCTTGGATGACTTTTGGGCCATCGTTATCACTCAGTCTGGCCAACCTTGCAGGGCTGCTGTGAGGCTAGCATAAGGAGACTTGGAGGAAGAAAGGCAGGATATTAACGTAGGGAATTACGACCAGTTAAACACAGCCACAAAAACACTGACAATCTGTATGGCAACCCTGTTTCACATCAGACCTTTACCAGCGGTGATAACGTTCCTGTGAGATCCTTCCTCAGCCAGAAGGAATGCAAGATTACTCTCAGCCTTGGCCTCTCTCCAGCTGACCCTTATTATTTATGGGGCCATCCCTGACTTAAACAGGGATTTTCCCTGGCTCCAGGATACAACATTGAGGCTTCTGTTTTCTTTTACTTCTCTATAAAAAATTATCAGGGTTGGCCTTTCATAGACCTGAGCTCAAAAAGACTGAGTTGGCCATAAATCTGTACAAAACCAACCCAGTTCCTTCCGGAGATATCTCAGGTTCACAGTCTCTGTGATCTCTCTGTCAAACTGTATGGTGGGAACTGCACAGCCTTCTGGATGTTGTTGACTTGCAGCTCCTAGCAGCCCCTAGAGCCATCCTAGCTAATGGTGAGGATGCTGGGAGGTGCAGTCCAATACTCCCTTCCTAAATTCAAAGATATAGCCATGTTAGTCTGTAGAATCAGTATGTAGAAAGATCTTGTAGCACCTTTCAGACTAACTGAAAGAAAGAAGTTGACAGCATGAGTTTTCCTAGACTTAAGTCTACTTTCTCAGATGCATTTGGTGCTACTGCTCCCTTCCTAGAGTTCTTCTCGATTATAACCAAAGTTTAGAGAGGATGAAACTCTTTGTGGGTTACAAATCCCAGAGATTCTGGGAGCTGTAGCCCAAAAAAGTTACATTTCCAATTTATGATGGTATTTCTCTTCCTCACTTCTGTAACACTTCTTGGATCTCAGCCTTCCCTCTTCTAAACCAGGAGGCTTCGCTCGCAGTGGAAACAGACTCTGACCAGTTGTGCCTTCCAGTAAATTCTGTTTGTACAAACACACAAACTTCAGTCTTTAGGGGTGCATCTGTGTGCTGTTTTGCCTTTAAGTCATCTCTGACTTATGGTGACCCTAAGGAGAACCTATCAAAGGGTTTTCTTGGCAAATTTCTTCAGAGGGGTTTGCCATCCTCGACATTGTAGAAATAATGAAGTTTGACACCAACTGCCATGAGTCCATCCTACAGAATTCTAGGATTTATAATTTTGTAAGACACCAGCACTCTTTGGCAGAGAAGGCTAAAGACCTTGTAAAGCTGTAAATCCCAGGGTTCCATGATAAAATGGACCTACAGCACAAAGTGGTGTCAAACTGTATTATTCCTACAGTGTGGAAGCACACAATCCCTGGACCTTCCCACCCCACTTCTTGATGCCTCTCAGATGTGTTGCATTACAACTCCCATCTTCCCCAGCTCTTACAGCCCAGGTCTCCTCTTTGCTCTCCCTTCCCTTGTTCAAAAATTCCTGGCTGAGGAATGGGGATGGAAGCACAAAGGTCATCTGGGGAATGGAAAGAGCATCAGATCTCTGCTCTAGCCCTCTGCCCCAACCGTCAGGAGTTCAGATGATGGCAGATATTTGGAGCACAAGGGGAAAGGTGTGGCAATGGATGAGAGAAGGGAAAAGAAAGAGACAAAGGAAAGTCCTGGGAGTGGATGAGAGAGCGGTTGCAAACAGCAGGCATGAAGAAAGAAAACAACTCTACTTGGATAAACTAGTCTCACGTGTGATAAACACTCGAGTTGCAGCTGTCCTCATCCTTGAGCAATGACTCTGTTGGCTGGTACAGAGTGAGTGGTCATGCAGTGAGCTTTAAAGTTGAGTGGAGTCTTGATCGCGGATGTCTTTTCCAAATCCCACTTGCCACTTTTCATAGAATTAGAGAATCTGGGATCCTTAAGGCCGTCTAAGAGAACCAGTGTGGTCTAATAGTTTGAACGTTGCCCTAAAACTCTGGAGAGCAGTGTTTGAATCCCTGCTCAGTTCTGGAATCCCACTGGTGACCCTGGGCAAATCACAAAGGAAACCCTCCTCTGAACAAATCGTGCCAAGAAAACCATGATAGGGTCATCCTAAATCAGAAATGACTTGAAAGCACACAACAACACTCACAAGAGTCACCTAATCTAATTTCCTACCACAACACTACATACAATCCTGTATCACAACAACAAAAACTCTCTTTGTCTAAGAATCACATTGGATCTTTGCAAGCTCAGAAAGGATCCTTCTGCAGACTCCCGGCCAGTGTGGCCCAAAACGTATTCTTTTTTACTGTTTCTACATTTGGAACCTATAGCCTAATGTGGAAGCAATCGAGACCCTTAAAAAAACAAGCAAACAGTCAACCCTATACATACTTTGAAGTAAGCCCCACTGTTTTAAAAGGCACTTACTCCTAGAAAAATATGAATAAGCATACACTTTGTACTTAAAATTCCAGGTCTACCCTTCAGTCAAATGACATAATAGCAGAAAATAAGACTGCAGCCTAAATATCATAAAGGGCCATGATCCCATCTGATCTCGGAATCTAAGCAGGGTCAGCCCTGGTTAGTTCTTGGATGAGAGAACCCAAAGAATCCCAGGGGCTGTAGGGTATATTTCAGGGGAAGGAATTGGCAAAGTCGCCTGGATTCCTTGCCTAAGAAAATCTTATGATATTGATAGGGTTGCCATAAGTCAACAGGCAACTTGATGGCACACATACAAGAATGTACAGTAGATGTGGAAATCGGGGACAGGGGTTATAAGTTTTAAATTCTCCTAAGGAAACCCAAATTCCCTGCCTGTTGAAATCTAACCTCTAGTAAGAAGTTAGATTTAAACTCTTTTTCATGAGGTGTGTTTTCTTCCAACTCTATGATTATATGATGCTTTGATTCCATGAAAGGAGCTTTTTCCTTTCTTTACTCAGCTGAATAGTCAAAAAGCTTTCAGATTTCAAGACAAACGTCTGTATTATCTTGGACAACAAATTGCGGAAGGAAACAGGCATGTAACGGCTAGCTAGCTGTTGAAGGGAGGTATAATAATGTGATAAATGAAGGAGATATTTTTGCGGGGAGAACAAAAAAAAAAAGATAAATCAGAAAATCTTTGCTCAGAGTAGTAGCACCAGCTTCTTCTGGGTTTGGTGGTTGTTTGCCTGGGTGTGACATAAAAACCCTTTTCTCTTTCAGCAAGATCAGTGGGGTGTTGGTATTTTACTTTTACTATAAATGCAAGGACCATTGAGAGCAGTAGGCTGGCAGGTTTTCAATTTGGTCCAGAGATTTAAGAAGTTATTCTTTTTTTTTGTGGACTATATCTCCCAGAAGCCCCCAGCCAACATTCACGCCTGTAATCTCTCAACTGGAAACAACCCAGTCCTTTAAAAAGCAAAGAGGAATAGTTCAACTATATGTGCTTACTCAGAAGTAAGTCCCACTGTATTGCGCATGACCATGATAGTTGGCTGATTTTAGGAACGTGTCCCCCAAAGTAAACTTTCTAAGCTCTGAGACTGACCCAGAGTTTTTCAGAAGTCACATCCTCCTTTATTATTTCTGCCTTCCAAAGCTGATATTTTACAAAAATATTTTGAGGCTTGAGCATTTTTCACACTCACTTTAAGTCCTCTGACTCCATCATACAGAATCCTGGAATTTATAGTTTGGCGAGGTATTTAGCAATCTTTGCCACACAGCTCTAGTGACGCAGCAAACTAAAAATCCCAGGATTTGGCAGGAGGCATCCATGGCAGCTAAATTGGCATCAAAATGGATTGTGAAAGTGATGGGGAGAACAAAATGCCTTTGCACACCCACAAAGAACTGTTGTTTTTGCTGTGGGACCTCCTCAGTGGTCGCTCCTTGGAAATCTGTTCTATGGGAGGTTGGCTCCTTCTTCCTTCTCTGCCTCTCTGCAGGCAAAACCCTTTTTAATTAGGCAGGCCTTTCAGTCTTAAATTGTGGGGCAAAGAAAGGTGTTTGAAAGTGGTGTGCTGTGCTTTTATCTTTTAATCTGTGTTTAAGTGTATATTAACCTGTGTTAACCATCTGCTTTAAAAAAACATCATTGTTGTTAAACCGTTTTTTAATTTTAGTAAACTAGCATTTTCGCTAAATGCTTATTTTAAATTATTGTAAGCTGCTTTGGGTCCCAAGATGGGAGGAAAGCTGGGGTATAATCTCAACAACACTGTTCCAGTAGCCATAGGTTCTCTAGGAACAATTCTAAATGGACCGGCAAAGGCTTTTAAATGAAATTACCATAGAAAGCATCACAATAGTACAATGGCAAAAAGAAACAATATTGGTATCTGCCTCATTATCCAACAATGCCTCACACTGTTTCCTAAAATACTTGAACAGAATCTGAATTGTTGATGGTCCAAATGTCCAGTCTGTAATCTGTGACAGGTGAACTGTGAAACCAACAATAATTCCCTTGCCACCAGTACAGAACTAGAGAAATTAGGTACTTTGGTTTATAGATATGTGGCCAGAACATACCTTAAGAACTCACCTTCCCTGTGCATCTTTCTGCATTAAATGCATGATTTCCCTTTTCCAATGTATGTTTTCAAGGGCAATTAATGATCTCTTATTTATCCCTGTCTTCCTATAAAGGGCTTTCTGTGCAAAAGCAGATGAAAAAGACTCCACTTTTGGTGGAACATCCTCACTGTGGCCTTCTTCCCAACATGTTTTTCATTTACCTGTATAGGTTTTTAAACATTTGTATCATTCCCTATCATTAAATATGGCCTTTCAGGAAATCTTAGAACACCACACAGCCTCAACCGTGGTCTGTCTGGATGTGTTGGATTACGAACCCCATCATCCACAGCTAGACTATGAGACTTGTAGTCCAACCCATCCAGGAGGGCAAAAGTTTGCCAAAACCTACCTTACAAAATCTGTTAAGACTCCATAAAGTGATAAGCCAACCCACAAGTTACAAAGCAATTATTGCCAACAATAAAAGTGATAAATCTTTTGTGTTAAGCAAAGACTGCCCTCCAAAAGGCTCAAGATTTATTACTTGAGGAAACATGATGAATTAGTTCTCAAACAATAGTAAAATGTAACAACCAGTAGTCATAAACAAACCAAATTACTAGCTGCCAAAAAAGGCATTTGTCCATTGATTTAAAATACAACAGAGACAGTGCTAAAGAAGAAGTTAATAAATTTGAGTACAAAAACAAAAAATACTTTCTTGCCAGTCACCAGACATCCAAAGGCACTCTAAGAAGGAAATAATAATAATAATAATAATAATAACAACAACAGTTTGATAGGCCAGTTCCTGTGAGAAAGCCAGTCCTTTGGATGCCCTGCTTCCCAGAATGTTGGAGTACAGGTCCCACGATCCTGTTCTGGCTAAGGATGATGGGGATTTGAGTCCAACATCTCAAGGCCACATATTCCACTGACCCTGGCTTAAGGATAGATGAGTCAAACCCAGAATTACAGAACAGGTAACAAACTGGAAATTGTAGCAGGAATTTTTTTGAAGTACAGCACAAGAGAGGCTATGAGTGGGAACTGCAACAAAAAGGTTGCAGCGCAGAAAGTGTGGCTATTGTGGATTCCTGACATTCCATTCCATTCCATTCCTGCCTCTCCCTGGTCTATGGCTGTGGCCTCCTTGGGCTGTTTTTGGGTGTCCCACCTTGCCCCCAAGCTTCTCCAAAAGTTGTCCTGCTGATAACATGCCTCTTTTCTGTGTGGGTAATGCTGATTTGGCTGCATAAGCAATAGGACTCCTAATTGGAATGTCAGAAATACCAGCAATAATCATTATTTTTTTAAACAGTGTCATCAATCCGCACGCAGAGCATTGCACAGAGAAGGAGTACATGTTCTTTGCCCCAAAAAGTTTATGGTGTAGCCAACATTTTCATCTCCCTTATGAGGGATGCACCTGTCTTTGCAAAGTCACTGCCATTGTTTTGTATCTTAAAAGCCAGAGCTTCAGAATGTTAGTGTTTTGGAGCAACTCTTAGAATCCACATCAGGAAGTTATAAACCAAAAAAAGAAACTTGTCTGAATTCCATTTTCAGTTAGTTGGGAATAATAATACCATCATAATGCTACAGACAGACACCAACATGTGATACAAAGCACACCTACCTAGAAAGGCCACCTCATCCATGTAACTAAACACTAACTAAACTACTTTTGGGGACTGAAGTTATTCTTCCTTTAGATTAGAAGTTATGCCTTAGTGCTGCCACAAAAGAGAAAGTTGGTTACAAGGAACATGCTATTTCTAATGTCTGCAGCAAAAGGACAACACCAAGTTTATTGATTAGTCAGCTGACCATATCAATGGAATTCACATCAGACATATTTCTAATGTGTTACATCCAAGCCAAATATATATGAAATGCCAGGATTTGTAGTTTTATACATTTGAGCACATCTTGGCCTTGCCAGCTAGAGAATTTTGGGAGCTGTAGTCCAAAACAGGATATTTCCTAAGAACTGCTGTTATGTAATATGGAATGAGGCATCACTGCTATAGCTTTGCTTTCCAAGAAAGTGGGATAAGGGGAAGGGAGGGGGTTGAATCTTTTCTGTGTTTAAGTCCAAATTTAAAAGAACCTATCTAATGCTCTGGACCAATTGGCACCTTATGACTTACGGTAATCCTAAGGCAAACCTATCATGGAGTTTTCTTGGCAAGATTTGTTTAGAGGGGGTTTGACATTGCCTTCTGCTAAGGCTGAGAGAGTGTGACTGGCCCAAGGTTCATCCAGGTTGAGCAGGAATTCAAAACTCGGTCTTTCAGACTCCTAATGCAACACACAAGCCATGACACTATGCTGGCTCAGCCAGCTTGCTTTCTTTCCTTTACCAGAGCATTGAACTGACCAGTGCCTGGGTGCTACTTGTGCCACGTGCTTGAATTGCCTTGTCTCATTGCCACAGGAATGCTGCCATCCTTTCGGCTTTGGGCAGATGAAGCTGTTGACCAGCTTATTTATGCAACAAGATCACACAGACTGATAATAAGAAATGCCATGATAAACAAGCTGCAATGAGACATTGGAATCTGCAATACAGTGGACCCTTGTTATCCGCTGGGGTTTGGTGCCAGAAATATTAATTATTAATTATAATATTATTCCAACAGATTCTAGTCATGTAAGCTGCCTTGACTGCTGCAGCAGAAAGGCAGGGTATAAGAATAAAGTTTATTTATTTATTATTTATTAATAGCAAAATATGTGTATGCTCAAGTCCCATTAAATACAATGGCATAGCAAAACGGTGTCCCTTATATAAAATGGAAAAAAAAATCAAGTTTTGATATTTGAAATTTATACATTTTGAATATTTTCAAACCGTGTATGCTTGAATCCATGTATAAAAAATCAGTTTATAAGGAGGGCCAACTGTATATCTATACTGATATCTATATCTAATCTTAAAATGATTTGCCACCTGCAAAGAATTAGTGGGAACATAAACTTGACTTTGGTCCAAAACACACTATTATCCAGTTTGAGACCACTTTAACTGCCCAGGATCAATGCTAGCTTAGGGAGTCTGTTATGAGTTGTAGTCCAAAGAGGCAGTTTTTGCAAGCTCTGTTATGGAGGATGAATGAATGGACGCAAGGCTCTTGGGCTGTGGAATGCAGAGGTATGTACTCATGGGGAGTGAACCTTTGGGAATATCCCTGCCCAGGAAAAAATGTTGCTCATCTTCCCTTGCACCTCACCTTGCCAGGGACCCAATGGGGACTGGCTCCAATGTGGCTGTAATGCCCAGGTGTGCGCATATGATGCAGCATGGGGCAGAGCTGCCTGTGAGGAGGCCGGCCGGTTTTGCTGGCTGGGGCAGGTGCAATTGAGTTTCTGTTTAAGCCATTACTTGGAATGAGGCAACAGCGGAGCAAAAACCCTGGAGCCAAAATCTCTCGCATCCCCAATTCAGTCATGACACCAATTTCTAGAGTCACACACTTTTCTCACCTTGTAAGGCCCTGTACCACTTTAAAGAAAAATACAATTTTTGCTGTTCTTGTATTATTTTTAGCAGTTGGCTTTTATTGTATCTCTCTTCTGTAGTAAACCCCTTTGAAGTTTTTTAAAAAAAGGAAAAATCGGTATACAAATGCTTGTAAACAATGAGTGAACAAATACATCATAGCCCAGCAGGCAGAAATCCAAGTGATGAAGCTTTCTCTGCACTAAGGGAAGCCACACCTATTGAATTTCTGCCCATTATCCCATTGCTAAAAAGACTGGAAATACATATTTCTTTGTTGTTGTGGGCCTTCAAGGCCATTCTCATTTATGGTGAGCTTCTGCTAGGGTTTTCTTGCCAAGGTATATTCTGAGGAGTCCACCTTTCCCTTCCTCTGAGGCTGAGAGGATGTGACCTGCCCAAGGTGACCTGGAAGGGTTCACTGCTGTGGAGGATTCAAACTCTGGTTTGTATTTGAACCCTGTCAGAGCCCTAGGGTGCAGCCACATTGCAGAATTAAAGCACTTTGACATCACTTTATCTGCCATGACTTATGCTGCAAAATCCTGAGGTTTGTAATTTGGTGAGGTATTCAGTCTGAGGGCTCTGGTGCCTCACCAAACTATAAATCCCAGGATTCTGTCAGATAAACCATTGCAATTAAAGTGGTGTCAAGCTGCTTTAATTCTGCAGTGTGGTTGCACCCCTAGTCCAACACAGAAACCACTATACCATGCTGTCTCTCTTCTATCTATCTATCTATCTATCTATCTATCTAATAACACATGAAGAGCAAAACTATTTCTCTGTATGAGGATCTTCATGTAGACAAACTGGCACCATCTAGGCTCAAGTCAAGAGGGAAGTATATCAGCAGCAAGCAAGGGGGAAAACCAAGGTTTAGAAAGTTCAAAACCTCTTTTTAAAGAGGAAAGAAACTCTGGAGGAGAAGGGACACCCCCAATGAGGACTCAGAATGGCCAGTGGGCAACCGAATATTGGCTATTGACTGGAGGAGATGAAGGTGGAATGGAATATCCTGAAAAGGACATTGCTGACTGGCTGGAAGCCTGAACATAAATGTTCCGTACTGCAAGATTTTGTTGCAGCGTTGACAAATCCTCTCTGAAGAAATCTTGCCAAAAAAAACCCCTTGCCTTAGGTTCACTATAAATCAGAAATGACTTGAAGGCCCACCACAACAACAAAATGTGCAAATTTTGTGTAAAATAATAATAATAATAATAATAATAATAATAATAATAATAATAATTCATTTGTAACCCGCTTTTCCAACAGTATGATCAAAGCGGCGTACAACCATAGCGTAAAACATACCAGTAAAAGTTATTAAAGGAAGACCTAAAATTCAGGGGTGGGTTTTTGGGAGGGATTATAGCTCCCATAGTGGACATGCTGGCTGAGGGATTCTGGGAACTGTAGTCCTAAACAGTAACTTTTCCACATTCTGTAATAAGCCCAACAAGAGGGCCTCTTTTTCATCCCCCAGGGCAAGGAATGGAAAGAGCAACAGAATCAAGGAAACACTATGCCCAGGTTGTCAGACGTGTTTATTGTTTTAGTTTGATGGTTGCTTCATATTTTTATTATACACACACACACACTGCAAGCTGTACTTTGTGGTCAGAGAGGTACAGCAGACCTGCTCTTAAAAAATGAATCAATAAATAAACCCTGGCAAGGCACTGGCAACCAATGCAATCCCCTCAATCCCTTTTCATCTCTGCAGTTGTTGCTGTATGCCTTTGCCTTCCTTGGAGGCTGAGAGAGTGTGACTTGCCCAAGGTTTGCATGGCCACACAGGGATTCAAATCCTGTCCTCCAGTGTCACCGTCCAATGCTCAAACCACTACATCCACATCTCTGAAGAGCCTGTCTTAATTCCAGACTGCTATTCCTAAATCACAGGGAGTTGCAAGAAAGGAGAGAGTGTTCCTGTGCATGCACAAAACACATTGCCACTGAGTTCACCTCACAATATACGATCCAGGCCAGAAACCTTGTTTTCCCTGCCTGGTCTGACAGAGCTGCCTCTATTTCAAAATTCGCCAGTCATGACCTTTCCCAATTGGATGGTCTCCAGGGGGGTTGGACTACCATTCCCACAATCCCCAGACAGTGGTCATCTGATACCTCTACAGTGGGAGACATTAACTGCATTGATTATGTTGGGACCTGTAGTCTAACAACATCTAGAGGGCTGCATGGTTCACAGTCCTATACTACCATGTTATGCCAAACTTCAAATGTGCTACATAAAGAGTGCCAACCACGACACCCACCTAGTGTTGTTGCACTTTAAATCCCAACATGCCTCACCATTGGTCATTGGTCATGCTGGCTAGAACTGCTAGGAGTTGTAGTTCAGCAACATCTGGAGCAACATCTGCACTATTCCCTTCTGTGTAACTATCTACAGAATTCAAAGATTATCTACTCCCTCTTTACCAGATACTCAAAATCCAAAACTATTGTCTATTTCCGCTGCTTACCCTTCATCTTGTGTCCGTTCACTCCCCAATTCTCAAAGTACTGTGGATTGTGATAGGGTGGCATAGTGGTTAGAGAGTGTCATATTCTCCCACTGTCCTGATTTGGCTGGGGCAATCCTAAAATTAATTTTCTGTACTCCCATTTTCCCTGCTGCTTCTAGAAAATGTCCTGGTTTCCCGCTCCTCCTTGTATTCCCCCCTTTGTCCTCAGCATACTTCAATTCCTGCAAAGTGGGTTCAAAAGCCCAAGAATATTTTGCACTCAACCCAGCAAGAAGAGGAGAGACAAATCTTGACCTTCCCAGTAGACTAAAGGAAACTGCTGTAGCTTCTCTCAACCTGTGTGTCCTTCCTTTTAAATAACTTCTGCCTTCTTGACTGCATTCTGATCTTGCTTGCTTGCACTTGTCCTGTTTTCCATCTATGAAAGGTTTGAGGTTATGCAGTGTTAGCCAGAGACTTGAGAGATCCATCCAGATCCGAACCCCATTTAATCATGAAGCTCTAGGTGATCTTAGGTCAGCCTTTCTCTCTCTCTGGCTGCATCTGCACTGGAGAAATAATGCAATTTGACACCACTTTCACTGTCATGGCTCAATACTATGAAACTCTGGGATTTGTAGTTTGTTGTAGCACCAGAGCTCTCTGACAGAGGAGGCCAAATAAATCACAAAACTACAAATCCTTGAATTCCATAGCATGGAGCCATGACAGTTAAAGCAGTGTCAAACTGCATTATTTATGCAGGGCAGATGCAGCCTCTCTTGCTTTCAAAGTCTTCCTTTGCCTCCCTCCCTTTGCTTGTTCTACCTCACAGGGTTATTGTGACCAGAAAGTAGGGAGAAAAATAGAAGCCTACACAACTTTGAGTTAATTGCCGGAAAAGTGTAATAAATAATGTCCCAGTCTGACAGCTTTCCAGTCCCAAAACTATCCATAAAGTCAACATTATTTTAATTTAAAAAAACGCCCCTCTATCCCCTTTTCTCAGCCTATTTTCATGTCACACCCAGAAAAACCCGGAGCTTTTAAAGTCCTTGCTCCACTCGGGTACATCCTCAAATGGCCTCTGCAATCCAGTCTTGGTTTAGGCTAACCTCTGCCTCGGAGGGTTGTTGTAAATTAAAAAAGTATTGAAGCGGGATCTCATAACATCACCTGTATCACTGGCATCATAAGTGCCAGAAGTGGCGGGGGGGGGGACCCTGATGAGATGCTTCAAGGCTGATGATCTCCCAAGGGTCAGCTTTCCTGGCTACACTCTATTCCTTCAGTGACACACACACCTGTCACTTTTTTTGGTGGCTTCCTGGATTCAGCAGCCCCAATTCTCTTAGCACACCCCAAAATGGTGGCATATGTTCCACAGGATCACCAATTTTTAAACAACCCATAAACTTCTCAGTGGGTTTCATTTCCCCTGCCAACCAGGCCAAAAGAACTAGTGCCACCCAACTGCATGCCTTGCCAGGTGGACATTCCTTGACCAGCCAGAGCTGACTGGGACTGCCTCAAGATATTTTGCTGCCTGAGCAGAAGGACATGAATGATGGTGCCCTTTTACAGGGTCACCGGAGAAACAGATTTCAAGGTTGGCATGCTGGCTTAGTAGGTACAGAGCAGGATGCCTGGCAGCAAACCCAACTTCCGTACTTGTACTATGCCATCTTCTGGGATATGGTGCCCATGGCAGGCACCTAATGGTAAAGCAAGCCCTTGATCTCTCTGCACAAACCTCCATGTGATAAGCACCAAGGATACCAATCTTTTGCCATGTTTCTCCTCTCTCTAAATGTCCAAACTGGCCATTTCTTGAGGCTTCAACCCACTCTCTTGAAAGCACTAGAACCCACTCTAAAACCCTTAGGGAAGTCTCTTCAAAATGGATGCAGCTATGTGAAAACAACACTCCAGAATTCCTAGATAAGGCTGGAAATCTCTTTAGATACCGTCTCTGAACCCCACCTAATTCTTGGTTATTTTGACCAAATGTTCCTGTACTTGATCACTGGGCCATGAGCCCCTCCTTCTTTGCCCACTCCCACTTTTCCCTTGAACACCAGCACCCCAATTATTTCTAGCATACAGACTCATACAGATCTCTTCCACTCCCCATGAAAATACACTCCTGAATCCTATTTCTAACCCTTCTTAGGTCCCTTGATGCACACCAAGACTACAAATCCCCACCCAGTACTGTACTTTTTTCTTTCCCCAACCTTCTTCCCAATATTTCCCCTTCAGGCATAGATTTTCCCATCCATTTGTGGCTGTACCTTTCTCTCCTCAAACCCATCTGCCTTCCATTGATTCTCCATTTGTCACCCTCCTCTCCACTGATCTTCTAGCAGCACTTCTGTCTTTTCCCCTCAAAACATTGGCAGTGAAAATTTAAGGGGGGGGGGGACACCCAATAATAAAATAAACTAGATCAAGAAAAGGAGTCAGGTTATCTCTGATAGGAACCAAGTTCAAGGCTAAGGAATGAACATTTTTGGATCATGAAAGTGTGACAAATGTGGCAAGTGTTCAAGTTCAGCAGAACTCTTCTTCATAGCTATGTAATCCAGGGAACTAGAGAAAAAGTCACATATTTTAAAAAAAAAATCTCACCAGATTCTGCCAGTTTCAGAGACCATCTCTATGGGCAGATTTTGAAAGGAATGTTTTTCTTTCAGGACTCTAAAGAGTCTTCCTCAAAGTCCATCTTTCCTTTTAACCCATAGATCTTCATTTCTCACTGTGTCTCCTGGCATCAATGCCCACACTTTACGGTCTGGCACACAGCCAGCCCTTCGTATACACGGATTTCTTATACACGGACTCAAGCATCCACGGTTTGAAAATGTTCAAAAAAATTATACATTTCAAATATCAAACCTTGATATTTTATAAGGAACACCATTTTGCTATGTCATTATATTTAATGGGACTTGAGCATACACAGATTTTGTTATCCACGGGGGATCTTGGAACCAAATCCCAGCGTATAACAAGGGTCCACTGTACCTTGCTTCTTTCCAACTCAGTTAGGAAAAATTCCTTTGTTTTGGGGGTGGTGGTGGGTGGGAGCAGTTCAGGATCAGTGCTCCCTTATAGAAGGGGATTCTGAAGGATTTGGGAAAATAAATCCCCTAAAGGGACTATCAAATTCCCCAGGACAGTTCTGGGAGCTGAGGTCACAAAAAAGGAACTTTCCTCAGGTCTACTCTCTTATCCCCCTAAAACCGCTTCTAGATTTTGGACCCGAAATCCTCTAAAGGGGCATTAGGGGAATTGTTGCATACTTCTGCTATGACTATCATTATTAATACTAATGGAATTCCCCTCAGTGCTGCCCTCTCAGGCAACGAGTCCTGGGATCCTCTTTCCCTTTCTCTTCACAGATTGTGGGGGATTTTGGATGGCAAATCCCCCATCAGCACATTTTTGGTTCTGTGCTCCACAAACAACTACAATAGAACTTTCTCCAACACTGTTTTCTCAGGCGCCTTGTCCTTTGGACTACAGATCCCGGGGATCCTGGAAGTTGTGATACACACACACAAACACATTGTTTTCCTCCGCTCTGCTTTGCTCTGGCACCTTCTCTCCAAAGTGTGGGAGATGTGGGGCTACAAATCCCTCAGTGGGGATACTGGGAGTTGTGGTCCACACATAGGAGATTTCTTGCCCCGGTTCTGCTCTCTCAGGTACCTTGCCCTTTGGATTCAACTGCCACCCCCAATGAGGGATTCTGGAAGTTGTGTTAAAGACACATGTATAACATGACTTTCTTCAACTGAGCTAGCTTAGGAACATTGTCCTTTGGACTACAAATCCCATAAGAGGGGTGCTGGAAGTTGTGGAACACGTACATAGACAGCACAGCCTTCCCCAATTCTGCTCTCTCGAGCATCTTGTTCTTTGGACTACAAATCCCCCAGTGAGGAATGCTGTACGTTTTGGTACATACACATGATCCCACATTACTTTCTCCACCTTGTCCTTTGGACTGCAAATCCCCCAATGGGGGCTCCTGGAAGTTGTGGTTCACCCACACAGTACTTTCCCCAACTCTGCTCTCCCAGGTACCTTGTCCTTTAGACCACAAAACCCTAAAAGTGGGGTGCCGGGAGTTGTGGTCCACACACCCACATCCCTCTTCCCAGCTCTTCTCTCGCAGGCACCTGGCCCTTTGGACCACAAGTTCCCCAATGGGGGATGCTGGAAGGTGCAGTACACACACACAGTCCAAGCCCTGCTCTCCGGGGCTCCTTCTCCTCCTCCTCCTCCTGCAGCCCTTCTTCCACTTGGCTCTCCAGGACCCCTGGCATGAAGCCCAGCTGCCCTCTGCCCTGCTCCTTGCCCCGGACCCCTGGCACCCACCTGCCACAGTCAGGAGGAGCAGCAGCAGCTGCAGCGGGAGCAGAGGCGAGGGAGAGCTGCTCCGGTCCGGGCTGAGCCTGGCTTCTTCTGGCTCTGTTTGGTGCGGAGGCTCCCCTTCTGCTCCTGTCAAAAGCTCGAGGTGGAGCCGCCTTGGGTTGTGTCACAACTATGAGAGGCATCCGGGGTGGATGCCAGGAGGGCAGGGCAGCTCCTTCCTTGCACCCCCATCATCGCCCTCCTCCTGGGAAGAAGGGAAAGAGGGGCTGCTGCCCTGGGGCCACTGGGCCAGGGATGCTCACGAAATGGATTTCCACACAGAAATGTAAGGCACTGCACTTTTAGGGTGGAAAAAGGAAACGCATAGATATAGGATGGGGGACACCTGGCTGAACAAGACTATATCTGTGAAAGGGATCTAGGAGACCACAAGTGGAACATGAGGCAACAGTGCCATGCAGCAGCTAAAAAGGCCAATGCGATTCTAGGCTGCATCTACAGAAGTACAGGAGGCCCTTGTTATCCGCTGGGGTTTGGTTCCAGGACCCCCCTGTGGATCACAAAATCCATGGATGTTCAAGTCCCATTAAACACAATGGCACAGTAAAATGGTGTCCTTTATATAAAATGGCAAAATGAAGGTTATCTATTTGGAATTGATACTTTTTAAAGAATATTTTCAAGCCATGGATGCTTGAACCTGTGGATAAAAAATTCATGGATAAGGAGGGCCAGCTGTATAGTGTCTAGAACTCTAGATCAACAGAAGTAATAGTGCCCTCTATTCTGCTTTGGTCAGGCCTGGAATAATCCTGCATCCAGTCCTGGGCCCCACAATTCAAAAACAATGTTGAGGTACTGCACTTAGGGCAGAAAAGTGAAATGCACAGATATAGGATGGCTTAAGGACACTTATGTGTGTGAAAGGGATCTAGAAGTCCAAGTAGACCACAAATTGAACATGAGTCAACAGTGTGATGCAGCAGCTAAAAAGGCCAATGCGATGTTAGGCTGCATCAATAAAAGTATAGTGTCTAGACCAAGAGAAGTAATAGTGCCACTATATTCTGCTCTGGTCAGGCCCCACCTGGAATACTGTGTCCAATTCTGGGCCCCACAGTTCAAAAGGAGGTGGAGAAACTGGAGCCACGTGTCCAAAGGAGGGCAACTAAAATGGTGAAGGGTCTCGAAACCATGTCCTGGAACGACTTAGGGAGCTGGGGATGTTTAGCCTGGACAAGAGAAGGTTAAGACGTGATCTGATAGCCCTGTTTAAGTATTTGAAGGGATGTCATGTTGAGGGAGGAGCAACCTTGTTTTCTGCTGCTCCAGAGTCTAGGACCCGGAGCAATGGATGCAAGCTCCAGGAAAAGAGATTCCAGCTCAACATTAGGAGGAATTTCCTGCAGTAAGGGCTGTTCGACAGTGGAACAAACTCCCTCAAAGTGTAGTGGAGTCTCCTTTCTTGGAGGTCTTCAAACAGAGGCTGGATGGCCATCTGTCAATGGGGATCCTTTGACTGAGAGTTCCTGCATGGCAGAATGGGGTTGGACTGGATGGCCTTTGTGGTCTCTTCCAACTCTATGATTCCCAACCCAGCTGGATGACCCTCTGGGAGAAAAAAAAGGCAGAAGAAAATTGGTGCAGGGGTAATGG
>NC_056527.1:115549822-115625821 GCF_019175285.1 Sceloporus undulatus
TTTATTAGGTATTTCTGTCCCACCCTCTTATCAAAACATCTCAGGGTTGCATACAATAAAAGCAACCTGACTAATTTAGAATAATGTTTGGTATTATTATTATTATTATTATTATTATTATTATTATTATTATTATTAAGCTTTATTTATAAAGCACTGTAAATTGACACAGCGTTGTACATACAATCATTTTAAAAATTTAACTGTTTTAAATAATATATCTTAAAAGGCTAAAAATATATTAAACACATTTGACACGTTGTAAAGACAGATTTAACGTGGTGGAAATGGTTTAAATCTGTTTGAAGTGTGTGTGAAACTGTCTTTGTATTTCCATTTTCATCATCATCATCATCATCACCACCATCATCACCCATCTGGAAAAAACTCAGGTGCACACAGACAATCCTTTTTTGGGACAACAGATCCCAACCCCCTCCCCCCCCCAGCCGTACTGGTTGGTATCAAACAGCCATACTGGTTGGGGGATTCTGTGACTTGTACTCCAAAAAGAGAAGCTTCTCCCTGCTGTGCCTCTCAGGTTGTGTGCATCTACACAAGTTGCATCTGTAGAAATAATGTAGTTTGACATTGTAAATCCCAGGATTCTGTAGGATGGAGCCATGGCAGTTAAAGTGATATTAAACAGCATTATTTCTACAATGTAGATACACCCAAAGTGATAGGTGCCATTTTCATACACTGTCAGGTTGTTACTACTCCTCTTTCTTTTAGGGGACTTCTCCTGGGAAGCTGAATCGTTGTTCTATTAAAGCATTATTGCAGCATCAAATGTTCCACAGACATGGATGCCCACAAATGATCATAGAATCACAGCATTGGAAGGGATCACAAGGGTCAGCTAATTCCTGCCATGAAGGAATACACAACTATAGCACTCCTGAAAGATGCCCACCCAACCTCTGCTTTATAGGACTTTCAAAGATGGAGAGTCCACCCTCTGAGGCGGTCCGTTCCACTGTCACAGTAAGAAAAATAACAGTTCTTCCTAATGTTTAGCTGGAATCTCTTGTAATTTGAACCCATGATGGTGGTGAGGAAGACTCAAGAGCATCATCAGCCAATGAATGAGCTTCCAACCTATTCTTCCACTGTATACATTCCATAACTGCCATCCGCCGGCCAGAGAGGGAGTTGACCAGGCAGGTCCAGCTCAATCAGGGCTAGCCTTGAAGAAGGAAGAGGCCTCCCTCCAATCCATCTGCCTTGGTCCAGGCCTCAGAGGGAGAGAAGAACCACTGGACCTCATCCCCTTTCCCTCCACCATTCCCTTCTCCTTTTGTTTTGTGTCTTTTAGATTGTAAGCCTGAGGGCAGGGAACTGTCTGATTAAAAATAATAATTGTAAGCTGCCCTGAGAGCCATTAGGGCTGAAGGGAGGGATATAAATACCTAAATAAATAAATAAATAAATAAATAAATAAAATCCTTCCTTTGTTATCTGCAACTCAGGGGCCAGATTCTGCTTGCCTCCATCTCCAGAGACCCGCCATCCAAAAAAGATCCAGCTCTTTTCCTAGAACTGCTGTTAGGACCCAAGAGTTTGGGCCATGTCCCAGGCTCAGCTGCATCTGGGGAAAGAGGTGATGTGAAAGGGGTGTTGGCACATACGGAGCTGAGGTGCGTGTCGGGACAGGTTGAAGGGAGGGAACTCCACACAGGAGGAAAGGTGGTGTAATTTTGGACTGTGTTCGGAAGACCGATCCCTTGGGTTGACGTATAGGCTGGGCCTTGAATGACAACCCCTGACTTTTCCCATGAAGCATCCTGCTTCTTTAAGAGGAGGGCAGCAGGCAAACATTCAACAGGTGCAGATTTCCTGTGAGCTATTAAAAAACCATTGATGTTTTAATTAATTATTTGTTAGAATAATTGCATATTGATTCTACACTGCACCTAAAGATCCTAGATGGCCATTCATGCTTTTTGTCCTCACAACAATCCTGTGAGGGAGGTTAAGCTGAGAGATGAGAATGAAAACTGATTTTGATATTTAAAAGAGTCAAAGGCAAAATTTTCACTCATTTTGCCCCCTGAAAATCAATGGGAGTCAAGCCTTCTTTTGGAGAAAGATCCACACAGCAAGACTGAGGAAACTTGGGGCTCTCCAGATGCTTTGGACTTCAACTTCCAGAAGTCTCTGGCACCACAACCAGAGGCAAGGGATTGTGAGTGCAGTAGTCGAAAACATCTGGAGAACATGTTCAGAGCTTATGGGAAATACCTTGGAGGATTAAAAATCCCATTATCCTCCCCAGCCAGCCTGTAGGTTACTTCAAAGGCAGCGGAGATGCTGGGAGAGGGATATAGGGTATTATATTGTCATAAATGACTGTAGGACTGGGACTCTGGGAGACAAGGGTTCAAATCCCAGCTCAGCCCTAGAATCTTCAGATTGAGAGGAAGGTAATAGCAAATTGTAGAGACCAAGTGTGGAGGGGTGTTTTAGGTGTTGGACAATGACTCTGGAGACAAGGGTCTGAATTCCAGCTTGGCCAACGAAACCCATTGAGTGACCTTGGGCAAGCTGCACTCTCTAAGCCTCAGATGAAGGCAAAGGCAAACCCTTTTAGAAGAAATCTTGCCAGTAAAACTCCATAACAGGAATGTGTTAGGTTAGAGTTTCCATAAATCAGAAATGACTTGAAGGCACATACCAACAAATAGTGGGAAATTTCCAGCTACTGATTTCTGCAAAAACTGACATTTGAAATGTGGTGCCAGAGAAGAGTTCAATGGATACAATGGAGTGGCAAAAAGACAAATGAATGGGTCTGAGAGCAAATCAGGCCTGAAAGCTATAAGATGACTAAACTGAGGCTATTGTACTGTGACACATCATGAGATTATTGGAGATGATGATGATGATGTATGTATGTGTGTTTGTGCTGGGTGCCTTCAAGTCGTATCTGACTTATGGCGACCCTGAGGTGAACCTATACCAGGGATTTCTTGGCAAGATTGGTTCAGATGGGGCTTGCCTTTGCCTCCCTTTGAGGCTGAGAGAGTGTGATTGTAACAAAGAAGCTGGATAGAAATAAGTTTTATTTATTATTGTTATTATTTAGCCAAGGCCACCCAGTCGGTTTCCTTGGCTGATTATGGATTTGAATCCTGGTCTCCCAGTCCTAGTCCAGCACTCAAACCACCACAACACACTGGCTCTAGGAAAGGATGGTAATGGTTGGTAAAGTGGAAGGTAATAGGAAAAGAGAGATTGCACCACAGTTAAATTGATTCAATGAAGCTAAGCAAGACAGCCTTGAATATTCACGACCTGAGTAAGGCAGTTAATGACTGGCGATCCTGGAGGTCTCTCCTTCATAACGTGGATTACGTCAACATTGACTTGGTGACAAATAACAACAAATGGCCAACCTCTGAAGAAATCTTGCCAACAAAACCCTGTCATAAATGAGAATTGAAGGTTCATGACAACAAAGCCCCAACAGCTCTGTTTTCCATGTAAGAAAAGTCACTCTGCTGCATCTTAAATAGTCGCCTTGAGTCCTTGTAGCAAGAGGAGGGCAGGATATAAATGAAATAAAAGTAATAATATGCACTGCAGAATTAATGCAGTTTAAGACTGTTCTACCAGCCCTGGCCCAATGCTATGGGATTCTGGGATATGTACTTTTATGAGCTATTTAGCCTTCTCTGTCAGAGAGCTCTGGTGCCACAACAAAGTACAAATCCCAGGATTGCATAGCATGCGTCAAACTTCATTATCTCTGCTGCACAGATTAGACCTTTGTGTGTTAGCACAATGCTGCGAGCCTGCAGTCACATACATTGCAATGCCCCCCCCCCCAAGCTTCAAACCTGAGCTACTTTTAAGAAAGAACCCAATCGTCCTCATGGTCATAGTGGCCTTGTGGGGTAGCTGGAGACATCCATGCTGGGGTCGAAGTACGAGGGATCTGTGCTGAATTTTATTATGTGAAACATAAAGGAGCTATCCAAGGGGGTTGAAGTCCCATACCTGGGATAGCTTCCCCAAAATTCAGGCTAAAATCCGAAGCAGTTTCATCACCCTCATTGACAGGGATGCCACCACCAGCTACCAGAAATGCTGCCTGGAGACTCTGGAAGTTGTTGTACTTTCCTCCAAGTTTTGGAACGAGGCTTCTGTGTCTTTCTGGAATTGGTCCAGCAATGGGCCGAAAAAACAGGTGTAGCTTTCCCCAAACATAGCAACTCTTGATGCATCTTTGCAGTTGGTCCTGCCCAGCCTTGAGTCACAGTTCTGGCTGAATGCCAAGTCTTTGGGCAACTCCAAAAACTTAGAAAGGAAAGAGATACTGCCTCACTCAAAGTCTTGTCATTTTGGAAAGGAAAGGAGGGGAGGATACTGTCTTTGGGACAGTGTGAGGATTTGGACCGATTCCTGCATGTCAGTCACTTCGAGCTGAATGGCAGAAGGCATCTTGGTAGAGAATTCCAAGCCAGGGCACGGTGTAATCCGAAAACAAGTCCTGCCGCCTTGGCATGGCAGAGGGAACAGGGCAGGACTCTTGAGGTGGAAAGAGAAGGCAGGAAAACCCAAAAAAGGAAAGGGAGGAGAAATGATTTAAACTGGTGGATCAGATGTAAAAATAACACCTAAGGTTGCTCCACCCAAGAAGTGCTGACTAGGGAATTAATCAGCCAGATAGACTGGAAAGGAAAGCAGGCTGCTATGGAGCAGAACTAGGGAAAGTTCCTTTTTTGTTGGACAGCAACTCCCAGAATCCCCCAGCCAGCGTTGTTGGGAGTTGCCACCCCAAAAAGGAATGCTTGAAAGTTCTGGGATGGCTAAATGTAAGTGAACAGATCAAGTAGACCAGGGAGTCAGGGTCAAGAATTTAGGTGGGGCTCTCAGGTAGAATCCAAGAATTTTGGGTGAGTGGTTGATGGATGTGATTTTTAAAAATCATGGATGCACTGGGACTTTGCATAGAAACATGGAACCTTCTTTGAAAGTCAGTCCTTTCATTGAATGAAATTTGACCCTATATTTACAAAACTGGCCTCTATATTACTAAAGTGCAAAAGAAAGAGAATGGAGCATACTGGTTAGAGTGCTGAAAAGTGTCATCAGACCCAGATTCAGATCTTCCACTCAGTTAGGAAGCTGTCTGGGTGGCCATGGGTTGCTGGTTCTTTCTCTTTCTCACCTAATGTACCTTGCAGAATTGTTGGATTAAAAAAAGGAGAAGAGAAATTGAGGAATGCTGGATGAAGAAGGTGCCACCATGCTAGCAGGGGGATTATGGGAGAAAAAACTTTTCCAAGCTCTGTATCTGACCTACCTTCGTATATCTTTGAGTTGCTTGCCTGCCTAGTATCTCTGCCCAAACAGGTTTTTTTTGTTTGGCATACACACTACAAATTAAACCTCCAAAAATTGCATCACTCGAGGTGAAGTGCAAAGCATGAGCACTGATCCTGGTTTCAAATTATCTCGCTTAACAAAACAATAACAACACATTTTCTTACAGCTAAAAACAGATAATTACAAGAACAGTCAAAGAATATCTTAGGAGAAATCAAAGGTAGTTATAATCCAATTGATTGGGTCAGTTTTCTGATTATGGCCTAAATCAAGTTTCGACCCACTTGATTAATAGGATCTCAGGAAATCAGCACTTATATAAATTCCATTGATTTCTTGAGTCTACTTTAGGCAAGATTAACCACTGATAGGGGCCAAAGTGACTGGTCTACTAGGATTTTCTTTATGCCCTCATTCAAATGTCCCAGTTAAAACCTTCCACTTTCTTTCTCCTCTTCCTACTTTCCCCCCTTGTCCTTAGCTTATTTCATTTGCTGAGAACTGGGTGCAAAAGTAGATTGTACTCCATTAATGCGGCAAGATGGAGAACACAGGAGACAGTGAAGACTTGCACTTCCCAACAGACACAGAGAAAAGCAAACTGCTGCTGCCTCTCTTGGCTGGTTTGCCAGTCTTTGCTATCAGACATTCCACCCACAGAGACCCCGGCAATTTTGGTGTTGGATTTCTGACACAGCCAGACAGTGTACTAAAGGGGAATCGGGGTGGGAGGTAGATCAGAAAGCTTTGGCTTCCCATGTCGTCCAACAATGCCTTGCATTTATTTGTGAATACTTTAGTTGGACCCTGGGCTCAGGTGGGAAATCAGTGGAGGGGATGCTGGGCATAGCTGAGGAATAAAGAAAACAGGGAAGGATGAAGAAAGAAGGAACCAGCCAAGGTGATGGTTGCAATGGCCCCAGGCATGGAAAACAGAGCAGTAGAGTCACAAGTAGCTGGAGGTTGCTCAGGGGACCAGGGCAAGCGGTTTATAACTTTCCCCATCTTAATCACACTCTGATGTTGGTTGGCCATAAGTAGCCTGATTTTCAATTATGAAATGTTGGAGGGTGTGTTAAAGTGGAATAACAGCACTATAACAGTGTAGTGTGATGAGTTCCCAAATGCTCCATATCCAGACTTAGTCTTTGGGTAAGCCTGGACAGGACGGCACTGACACTGTCCTTTATGTGCTTACCAGGAAGCAGCCACCCACACATTGGCTCCATCCACATTCCATTCATTCATTCATTCATTCATTCATTCTCACACACACTTTCACAGACAGAATTATGTACACGTACAATGCATCTCAGAAGCAAGAGTTTTGCAGTAGTGACTCTTGAGGGAGCTGGCTTTGGACTCCCTTTGTCTTTTTAAAACAGGGATCGTGAAGTATTGGCAGTTTTTGGAGAGAGAAAAGCCCAAGACCAGAAAGGAAGGATTTGTGGCTTAGACTCATCTCACAGAATAGGGATTCCTTCTCCTTGTGCCCAATTGAGGGAGAGTGAAGGACTGCCAGCTACACTTGAAGAGTTAATAGGAAGAAGGTTACAATCCTAAAGTCAGTGAATTAATGAACAAAAAGCTTGAGTTAAGTTGCAAGAGAACAGTACTCACAGAGTTGTATTTCATAGACATTAATATCAAAAAATATGTGTTTTTGGAACCATGGTTGGCTTATATTAATACATATGTTTGGCTCACACTCATATCATATACAGTTGGCCCTCTGTATCCACAGATCTTTTTATCCACCGATTCAAGCCTCCACATATATTCCAAAAATATATATAAATTCCAATAAGCAAAGTTTGATTTTGCCATTTTATATAAGGGAATCCATTTTACTACATCACTGTATATAATGGCACCTGAGCATCCAAAGATTTCGTTATCCATTGGGGGACCTGGAACCAAACTCCAGTGGATACCAAGGGCCCACTGTATTCCCACATGTATTCACATTGATGCATATGCTTGTCTTACATTTTCCCATTTTTTTTCTTTTTTGTCGATAATCCTACCTTTAAAAATTCAATTTTTTTAAAAAAAATTCACTGTGACAATTTTGACTTTAAAGAACCAAGAACAGAAACCTCATTTTTCCTTGGAAAAGATGCTTCACTGAGGACTGTAATCTTGCCAAGGCTGGGATTCATTAGGCAACTCAAAATGCCTCAAGTGCTGTCATCACACTTATGAATGCAAATGCTTTGATCCAAGTTTGTAGAAGGAGGGGGACACCCATGGCTGACGTACTGAAGGAGGATCTGCCCTTGACGCATCCCTGAGGTGATGCTGCAAGAGCTTCTTAGGAAACATCCCTGGTGCAGGAAATGTGGCAAAGCCTGGCCTCTGATGCATATGGTTGCATGCGCATGTCTGGGTCATAGTTCCCATACAGGGAGAATGAAGCAACAGCCACATACATCAGGCAAAAATAGTTTTATATCTGGGTGCTGCCAACAGACTGATGCAGATCCCTGCACCAGAGGAATGCAGGAATTGTAATCAGAGTGTCAAGGCTGCCAACATGTAAGGAGAGGGCAAGTTAAAGCAGGTACCTTTGATTCAAAGTGGAAGGATAAATAGGAATTAACACCAGAAATGTCAGAAGGATCATGGCAGAAACAGGGTAAAATCTAGCAAGCACGGTTTAATGGGAATGCATTTTGATTCTTCGCATGCCCAAGATCGGCTTCCCTAGCAAATTTTCTTGGCAGAGTTAGGAACAGTCTTCTTCTGGGGTTGACTACAATGTCCATGATCACCCAGCCAGCAGCTGGAGGATCGTGGACATTGCCGTCACACCCAAAGGAAGACTGTCCCAAATTTTGCCAAGAAAGATTGTGTGATGCCAAGAGTGAGGGGGAAAGGAGTTGAAATTAAAGCCAAAATTCATCTCCAGTTCCAGTATGTTATGCCTAGACTGAAGATGACCTGTGCCAACTCCAGGTCAGGGAGCAATATTTTGACAGAAGCCGATGGGTGCTTACTCAGAGATAAACCCCACTGAACTAAAGGGGTTGAGTCACTTGATCTGGCTCTTTCTTACTCAGAAGGAAGAGCCACTGAACTCCATGGTAACTTCCTCTTGGGTTACATGTGGGTGTAGGACGACAACCTGAAGTATCAAAAACAAAAACAAAAAAACCCCACACCCCATTGGGGCGGGGATTAAACTTAGGACAAATTATCCTTATACTGAAGCAGGCTTGTTCAAGTGAATTATTATTTTTCGTACAAGTACCATGGTACTCCCATATCACTGGGATAGGAAATCCACTCTGCATTTTGCTACAAATGTTAAAGGAACCACTAAATGAGAGCAAACATAGTGCAGTGACTTGAGTGTTGGACTATGACTCTGGGGACCAGGATTCAGTCATGGGAGCTCACTGGTTGGCCTTGGGCAACTCACTCTCTCTCAGCCTGAGAGGAAGGCAAAGGCACCCCCCTCTCCCTGCAACAAATCGTGCCAAGAAAACCCCATGACAGGTTCACCCTACAGTCCCCATAAGTCAGAATGACTTAAAGGCACCCAACAACAACAACATTAAAGGGATAACATTTCAGGGATACGGTATCTGTTTCCATTCATAAGCCATTTGGATTCCCTGTTGTGGAACAAAGGTGGGATATAAATATATAAAAAAAACCCAAAAAACAATTGTAGTAGTACTAGCAGTAATAACTGGAAGATGAAATTGCAAGCCTTAGGGAGCTGTTTTTTGTTGGTCTTTTATTTGTAAAGTACCATGTACAGTAATGGCACTACATAATTAACCCTGGTATCCACAGTCTTGCTCAAAGCACTACACCACGCTGGTTCATACAGAAAAGATGATAATACTTGGTAAAGTCAATGGAAGAGGAAGACTGCAGGTGGATTCATTCAACCAAACAATCCAGGGCCTTGAGTTGGCAAGATCCGAGTTGGGCTGCTTGTAACAGATTTTCTTAAATGCCTCTCATTCATAGAGCCATCCCAAGTCCAAGCCACCTTGATGGTGCATAACAACTACAAGTGAGCACTTCCATGGATGCAGGGCAACTAGGAATTGTGGACTGAGTGTTGGAGAGGGAGAAATGAAAACAGGGAAGGGAATCATTGCAATTGACTCTAGGGATCAGACGACAATAGTAAGATGGTTGCTCACAACACCAACCAGTTGCTTATCTTTTTTAATCTCCTCATGCCAATAAATTGAAGGTATCAGGGCACTGGGGGAGAGGCAAGTTTCAACATGGTGCGTGTGTGCGTGTGCCCAATGGCCAATCAAGTGAGAATGGTTGCCACATTTGGCAGCAATCCACTGAGTTCAGATTGGATGTTGGGGATTTGGCAAAGGGGGTTGCCTTGCAGGTTGAGGTGGGCGAGTTTGGGGAAGGAGGTCAGAGATCGGAGATTGGTGGGCTGCCGAAGGCCTGAGGGAGGAAAGAGTTAAGGAGAACAATGACCAGAGGAATCCATCTTTGGAATCCAAGAAGAATGTCAGATTTTCCACCCCTGAAACTCACTCACTAGCCCACTGAGGGGCCAATATTTGCCAAACATCAAGGATACGGTTGTTGCAGAGGGAGAGTTCCTCCAGCCGAGGGAGAGGGGGAAGTCCTTCTAGGGTCTCAATCTGGTTGTCATTGGCTTCCAAAACCTGAAATGGAGACAGGAGAAAGAAAACATTGAAGGATACAAAGTGGTATCAAAGTGTTGCAATTCCATAGCATAAAAAAGTCCTGGGTTTCAATGCAAGGCAGGGACTACTCAGTGATTGCCTCCTCTGCTGGTACCAAATGCCATGAGGGATGATGGAAGTCATAGCTCAACACACCTGGAAGACAGCCAGCCTGAGGAGGCAGAACTAAGCAATAAGAGCATAGGATTTGGAGACCTTACCTCAAGGCAGCGCATCATGGCCAGTGTTGGAGGCAAACTGTGGAGAAGGTTGTCAGAAAGGTTCATGTGCGTGACCAGCAACAGGTGCTCCAGGTGGCACAGAATGGTGAGGCCCTAAGAAAAGCAAAGGGGTGGCATATTTGGGCAAGAGAGGGCAAAACAGAGGCGGGGGGAAAGCTACTTCCTCCTGCAACCTTTCAGCAACCACCTCTAATGCTCAATTTTGGACTACAACTCCCAGAATCCTCCACAATATTGAAAGGATTTGTGGAGCTGTAGTAAAACTGAAGCTTTGCTAAGCTTTGCCTCCTACCATGTTGTTTACAGTACGGAGTTGTATTTTAAGTGTTTTAATTAATATTTTAAAAGTAGTGTTGTCACTGGATGTATGGTTTAATGCTTTTTAAACTTCAGATACCTCTGGGAAGCCTAGAAGTAGGGCTGGGATGGAACTTCGCTCCTCCATAATCTTGGGCACATCAGGTCATGGATGTCATATGGGGTAGTCCATCTGTCGAGGATGCTTTGATTTGGATTTCCTGCATGGCAGGGGGTTCGACTGGATGGCCCTTGAGATCTCTTCCAACTCTATTATTCTATGATTCTATGATCAGAGCTAAGAGCCACTAGTTTTATCTTACATTCATTTTTGGAGCTTGGCTTTCCTTATCCGAAGGCAAAACCCTAACCTATATGTCACACATCTGTGGTGTGGGTGACCTCTTTAAAGCTACTTCAGCCAATGCCCATCACTACATCTTTTCCATTTTCATCTAATATCTTTAATGGATTTAGGACCAGTGTAGCATTTACAGAGTTTTGGATCGGAGACTGGGGAAATCCAGGCTCACTGAGCCATGAGAAAGGCATTGGACTGATTGCTCTCCCCTGTCTGGCCTACCTCACAAGGATGTTGTGAAGTTAAAGTAGAGGAATAAGGAGACTTAGACTATACCTATTAGTGCAATGTTCTGCCAATGTATAGTTCTGGAGATCCAGAACTATAAAAACTGCTCCCTTCCCCGTATGATAGCAGTAAGAAGGCTGCTGTTGTGCCTCTAAGAAAAGATATTATCCAAGGACACACTGGATGCACCTGAAACTTACCTGATACCTGCCCCCTTCCTGGCCCCTCCCACCATGCTCCCATAAACCTTCTGTCACACCCCTCCGTCCCTTACCCTCTGGGACAAGTCCACAACTCGGGACTCGGCATATTCCATCTTGAGGATGCTGTTCTCAATCAGGAACTTGCTGCGCAAGTCATCCAGATAGGCTGAACGCATGGGGTCAGCAGCCTGAGAATGGTCAAGGTGCAAGGGAAAAGGAAAAGCAAGCATTAGGGCATGGTAAGCAGGGATGGAGAATTCCCAGACATCTCGTTTTATAATACTCAACATCTCACATTTGGGGGCTTGGAGTCCCATCCTGTATCAAGGCTACTTGGGATACCCAAATCTTATACTCCTTGAACTCTTGAGAACAAGTGTCAACCATGCTCCCAACAGACCAGCAGTTAGGTCTTACCAAACACCATTGTCCCATCTATTGCACTGTGACCTTTTAATTTTGCAATGGTTGGCATGCTCTTGTGAGATGTCCATAGGTTTTTGGGATCCCACAAAATTTCAAATAGTATCTCTGAGTATGTGTCACGAGAGGAGGGCTGTTCTCGAGATCGCATGGTTCCTGTAAGATTTCAAATCTTGCAAGAGCCATGAGATCTTATGAGATGTCTCCACTTGTGGGACCTGAGGAGGTTGTCTACAGGCATGCCTCACATGTCCCAACCAGTTTTGCTTCCATACATGGTTATGGGGAAAACCATGCTTGGACTATCCTTACTTTAGTGTTCAGCTTGTCTAGTTCTTTCATAGCTGCCCTTCCCAGTCCTAATCTTCTCAATTTCTTGACTGCAATCTCCGTTCTGGTCAATGATGGATCCAAGGTATGAGAAATCTTTGACTAATTCTATTTCTTCATTGCCTCTGGACTGAATTTATGTAAATCCTCTGTAGTTATTATTTTTGTTTCAGGGTCTTGGACATTCCAAACCAATGAGCAGGGTCTGAAATCAATCCGCCTCCTCTTTGGCTCACCTTTAGGGTAGTAAAGTAGCTAAGGGTCTCATGCTCATAAACCAAAGGGTCTAAGGCTCTCATGAGGAGAATGATGGTCAAGAGGCACCCTGAGGACAAAGCAAATTAGTGAAAAGATTAAAGATACTTAAAATGATGATGATGATAATTATAATAATTATGATGATGCAGACCCAGTGCTCAGCCTTAATAACAACATTTTGTCTGAAGGCAAAGCAGTGTTTTGTGACTCTTGTAGTGGTTATTCTCGCATCTGAGGAAGTAGACTCAATCTACCACACAGACTCAAAGGCCCTACAAGATCCTCTTGCATACTGATATTCCACAGTCACATGTTTTTGATGCTGAATTCTTTATTATCCATATCTTATCAGGCTCCTTCTAGTCAGAGGAGGGGAAAAGCACTTTAGCTCCTTAAGCTTCCCCTTCACAATCCAGATTCTCAAATTCAGCAACTGGCCTTTGACTAGCTATTGCCCATGTGCTGTCAATCTGATTGTCACAACCTTAAAGACAGGCAAACTACATACTGCTATACAGTTGCTAATCCTAAGAGATTTAAAGTGGCAACTTGAGTAAAGCAAAAAAGAACAGCTGGCATTTTGCTTGGGATGTGCATCTTCATAAATGGCCTTTTTAAATTGTGTAGTTTTCAACGTCTGCTTTCTCTCAAGGGCTGCTGTGACATTACAGTGTATGGACATCCATTGAACAATGGTAGCCAGTGGAGTGGCTGGACACAGTGTGATTGTGGATTGTAAACACAGAGTTGTGAGAATAAACTCCTGAGAACACTGGTCTCAAAATCCTGGGTGCTGTTTACTCCTCCTAAGCCAGAGGAGCATAATGCCTTGGTGCAGCGCGACTGCAGATATGCACTGGGGAAGTGTGCAAACTCAGGGACTTACACTTGTTCTCTGGCTCCAGGGCCTGCAGTTCTTTGCAGGATTCCAGTTCAGACTGAAGTACAGTTGATTTCTCAGTGGAGAGCTCACACCTGGAAAAGGGGAACAGAGAAGGAGCCAGCAGATCAAGAGGACAGCAAGGGGTTGAAAAGTGTCTATGTGTGCAGAAACAACTCCACCCAGCCTCTGGTCCTCAAAGAACAGTCCACAAGAGAGGGAGGAAGAGAGAACGATAAAAAAAGAAAAAGGTAGAAAGAGTAGATCGGGGATCAGCTACATGCCAGTGGAAAACAAAAATTAGTGCAATCGTTCTCAGCTCCTGGCATGGTTACCAGGCATATCCCTCATTTATCTGACTTGTGTTTAATTCTGACAGACAGGAAATGAGTTGACAAACCTGTGTCTTCGCAACTTATTACTAAAGTTTTCTCTCTTGCTCTTTCTTGTATACATACAAACACTCAGCTCCTATGCACAGGAAATGAGCATGTTAGATTGTGGAAGCCACTGGTGATTCCTACGTGTGTGTATGTGTGTGTATAGAGGCGTTGAATCTACTCTAAGGCGCGTTATAGACAGGCCTAAGCGGCGCCGCCGTCGTGCTGTGAATACACGTGAGGGCCGGCGCTTCCATATGCACCTTGCCCCTCGCGCGTATTCCGTACGTCAAGATGGTGGTGCCCTATACAGATGGATGCAGCCATCTTGACGTAACCGACGCTATGCGCCCGGACGTCCAAACCCGGAAGAGACGTCGCGAGTGCGCACTTTGGCACTTGCGACGTCTCTTCTGGGTTGCCGGAAGGAGCGCGATTTTCGCGCTCCTTTTTTACAGCGTGGGGGAGTCGCGCGGTTTGGCTGCAGCGGCTTCCCCAAGCTGCAACCGGCAGCGGCCCAAGACCGCCCCTTTTGGGCAGTCTGTAACGGGCCTAAGTTTTAGAGTGAGATTTTAAAAGTTCTCCAAGGGGATGATCCCTCTCACCAAAATAGGCTGGGTGCCTTGGAAAGCTCCTGTAGTAAAACCAAGTGCAGATTTGCTTCCCCACTGGCCTTACAACCGCCACTGCAAATGAAAACTGTTCTTCCTGACAGGCTTGTTTTCCACTGGCAAGACATATTTGAATGCTGTCAAGAAAAGGATTCACACACAACACTGGCAGTCTGAACTGGTGTAGCCTGGCCAACAGCTTGGAAAATATACCTTTCCTGGACTATAATTCCCAGAACCCCCAGCCAGCATGGCTCATGTACACATTGTTTGGGAGGGATTATGGGAACTGTAGTCCCCCAAAAGAGGGACTTTTCCAAGCTGGTGTTAGAGACAGTGAAATCGCAGCAAAGAATTCTGCCTCCTAAATCAGGGACAGGAATCATGTGCTCTTCCATATATTGCTAGACTACAACTTCCATTATCCTTTACCATTGGCTATGCTGCCTGGGGTTGAAGGGAGTTGCCATTGAACAGCACTAGAAGGGCTCCATATTTCGTATCCATACTAAATATGTAATTGCACCCAGAGAGGCTTCTTATTGGGGTATTTGCTTGGGTATGTTTTCAATGGTTTTATATTTTTAACTTACCGTAGTATTTTTAAGGAGTTTACATTTTTTACTTGTTATATTAATGTGGTGTTTTAATTGTGTTTTGAAATTGTACTGTTTTACTATTGATGTTTTTAAGCATCTTTTGTGAGCTGCCTTGGGTCCAATTTGAGACCAAGGTGGCATATAAATAAAGCAAACAAATAAACTCAGAAATCTCTTTTCACTCCTTTTTGAACCCTGGCAGATGGAAGGGACTAGAACCTTGTTGGCAAAGGGCACACTGACCACGATGACCCCACAAAAATGGGAACAGGCACAATGATGACCAAATTTGACAGCTGTTTTAACCTCTAGTTAGGTTTCTTTGACTTAGATGAATTAGCCAGATCTCATTACTTGCTGAAGTCACATTTAGGAAACATCCCCACTTCCTAACCCAGGAGGTGTTTTGAAAGAAATCACGTTTGTGGTTCCTCTTGGTCTTCACTTCTCTCTTTTAGCTGTGACTCTTATTAGCCATTACTTCCCCTCTCTGCTAACTGTCTCATTCTTTGTCCCTTGGACAAAAAATATTTAGTGTGAGGAGACAAAAGTGCCTTAAAACTGGATCAGAGAAGTTTTTCCCCCAGGGAAGCAAGCCCCCCTGAATTTATGTAGACTGGCTTTGTAAAAGCACATGTGGGAATGTGCCCTTTAGACTGCCAAAATATTCTTGCTAGGGTCACAAGGCAGACTGGTTATGAGACAGATCTCAACAACAGCCAAGAATTGCACAGTGCCCCTTTCCCTAAAAAGAGTGATATCAAGGCAATCAGGCATGCCAGGCAAGCATCTGGCAGGATCCATCGCCCCGAGCCAGAATCTACTTGGCTTGGCAGAATCAGAACCATGTTGTTACTATTATTATGAATAACCAGCATTTTGTTGAGTGCTTTTAATTCACAGAGTACTTAGTAATTTCTGTACTGCTCATCCTCACAGCCCTCTAATACACAACACTGTGTGGTGGGACAAAACAAACAGAGAATTATGTCCTGAGTGAGGAAGCTTAGAGAGTCCAGGGCTGGATCTGAACACAAGTTTTCCAAACCCAGTCTGGTGTAATGGTTTAAGTATTAGACTAGGACTCCAGGAGATCAGGGCTTGGATCCTCACCTGGCCATGAAAACCACTAGGTGACCTTGGGCAAGTCATACTCTGTCAGCCTAAGAGGATGACAAATGCAAACCTCTGAATATATCTTGCCAAGAAAAACCTAAACAGGGCTGGAGTTTACTTGGAGGGACATAACAGCAGCTCCCAAACCTAACCCACTAATGCCCACACATGGCCTCATAGGAGGACCTTGTTGCCAAAATAGTCTGCAGCCCCCAACTCATAAAGTAAGGATGTGGGTCAGGATATTTTTTGTGTATTTGGAGGCTTTCTGTGTATTTTCATCCATCACAGTGACCCCCCCCCCATTGTTATTGAGGGTTTGGAGAAGCCCTAAGAGACTGGTGGGAAGCTTCAGGGATTTAAAAAGGGGTCCAGGGGCCCTATGAAGCCTGTGGGCTTCACTTTCCCCACTCTTGGTATAATGATTAGAGCAGAACACCCCATCAGTTGCCCTCCAGATGGACTATATCTCACATCTATAGGATGATGATTGTTGAATTATGGGGTGGGGGGGTTCAAATCCAGACTGAGCTGTGAAGCTCTTGTTAAACCTATTGCTCTCAACTGACCAAAACTAACTTTACAGGGTTACTGTGAGGATATAATGGGCATGGTGGTACTAGAACAAGAACCACACACTGCCACCAGCCCATTTGGATTAGAAAGGAGGTGGAAATATGAATGTAATCAGTCATTCAATGAAACAGTCCCATCCTGCTCCCCAGGATCCTGGTATTTAGAGGTAAAACTGCAACATGGAAACTCTCATGGCTAGCAGCACCATGAACCTATTCAAGACAGGAGTGCTGATGGTGTTGCCATCCAGATATGGTTGGACTGAAACTCCCAACAGCCCTAGCCAGTGGTATGAAATGCTGGGTGCTGCAGTCCAGTCGAAAATCACAGAGTTTCCACCTTTGGGTTTAACGCTTTCTTTAAAAAAAAGAAAGAAAAAGAATGTTGGTCCTCAGTGGACCACAAAGGGGGAAAATACCTTGGGGAAGATTCTGGTTCTGTGTGTGAATGCGTTACTCTCTTACACAGCAGGTGTTGTTGGGATAGCTTGCTGCCCTTCTCTCCCTTCTCACCTGAACACTTGTTCCTCAGTGACCGAATCTTGGCTCCAGCTGTCCCTGTGGCCTGTGAGGACAGAGAGGGGTGAAAAATGAGTTGAGGAACTGTGGAGGTAGGGTAAAGTAAGGAAAAATGGAACAGGGAAGGTGGATGTGTGTATGCCTTACCCTTGAAAAGGACACACTCTTTCTGGGACTGGCCTTCAGCCCACAGGACTCGGAAATTGTGCTGGGGCCAGTGGTCATTGAGGGCTGAAGCTGGCAAGTCACACAGCTGAGAGAATCCAAGGTTTAGGAAAAACACAACAACCCTGTGGCCTCCTAAAGATACCTCCTTCTCTGTCCCATATCGGGCCTTGTAAGGATACCCACATAAATCCCGGCCTGTTCCTTCCATCAGGCGTGCGCCAACGGACCACCAGAGGCGACTCATCCCCAAATACAATTAAGTCATGAGATGCTGGAGCAATCTTTCAAAAAAAAGAGAGAGAAGGGATACATTTAGGATGGCTGGATGAAGTTCCAAAGCAGCCTTGATTCCTTCCCATCTCAGTGGCACTTACCGCCACAGGGTGCGAGAACGCAACTGTCAAAGAGGTGTCTTCTCTATTCACATAGACACAGCGAATTGTTGGTTCTGGGTCAGCTGATGAGGAAGCAAGAAGGAGAAGGGAAGGCATCCAAAGAGAGAGAAGTGAAAAATGGGTTCAAAGCATTGTAAAAGTCCTTACTGTCCAGGCCTACTTGCTCAGAGCTTGGAGGAATGTCTGTTATTGGATGGCAATGCCCAGAATCCCTCAACCAGCATGGCAATGTAATAAATAAACTCTTAGATTAAGAAAGCCAATGTGATACGTGTCCATATTTGGCCATGATGCTGACAAGGAAGATATACATACCAGCACTTACTGGTAAAATGCCAGTAAAACGTTTAGGAAGTGCACATGTGTGGAAGCCTGACGTGCTTTCTAAACATGAGGGAATTGTCCCCTCGCCTCCAGCGTCCCTGAATCATTCACGGAGCAGTCATTTCCCATAAACGGAAACTTTGCATTAATGGGAAATGGCTGCTCCCTCAACAATTCAGAGATGCTAGAGGTGAGTGGATGATTCCGACGCTTAGGAAGTGCATCACACATGAATATGTTCAAGGATGCTAGGCCCCATCCATCTGGTGTCATGAGATCAAAACCACAACATCATCACATCTAATGAAATCACTTGCTCTTTTCCTACCTCTGCCCAGTAGCCAGCGATGATAGAACCAAGCACTCTGGTCATTTGGGTCAGTGAAGAAGGCATTCTGCACGAGTTCCAGTTCTGGAAAGGAGAAGGTATAGTCAAAGAGAAGAAAGGTAGGTGCCAGAACCTGGAATCTTTCAGCAATTACCAAGGAACCATTCACACTACAGGATTAGAACATTTTGATTCCACTGTAATTGCCATGGTTACAGCCAATGGAATCCTGGGACTGGCAATTTAGGCCAGCATGGTATAGTGGTTTGAGCACTGCACTATGACTCTGGAGACCAGGATTCGAACCCCAGCTCAGCGATAGAAGCCCACTGGGGGACTTTGGGCAAGTTACACTCTCTCAGCCTCAGAGGATGGGAATAGCCAACCACCTCTGAAGAACCTTGCCAAGAAAACCCTGTGATAGGGTTGCCTTAGGGTTGCCATAAGTTGGAAATGACTTGCAGGCACACAACACAAACAAAATTTAGAATTCTTGGCCACAGCACTCTATTGGCTTAACAGACTACAAGCCCAGGATTTCATAGGTTGGAACCATGGCAGTTAAAGTGAAATAATAGCACTATAACTGTGTAGTGTGAATGGGCTTGCAACTACAGAAGTAACTAAAAACTACTGTTACAGTGTAGAAGGAGCAATTATAATCATAATGTAATGTTGTACCTTTGTTATTGGAAAAAGGAATTTATCACTAGTAACTAGTTGTTTGTAGCTTTGGCCCTTTCAAACTTGTAGTTGTTGCAGCTGAGGGGAGTGAAAGGAAAAAGGAGGAATTAGAGGATATAGAATTTAGAGGATTTTTTTTCAGGCTCCATGGCTGTTTATTTTAGGGATTGTGGTTTGTGGTTTAGATACACTAAGAGCTAGATAAATCTTAGGATTAATTCTCTTTTCAGGAAAAAAAACATAAGCTGAACTTCAAAAGACTGTAATAAAATATCTTCTCTTCAATTGGGGCATTCCAGAAATACTCCTATTGTGTCTGTGCATAATGACAACTGTTTCCACAGGAAATATGAAATGACCTTCATTCAACATGCTGTGCTGAGTTACAAACAATGCTTGAAATGCTACTTTCTGGAGTGTTTCAATCCATTTTTTAAAGGTTCATCTTACCAGCTTGGCATTTAGAAACAGAAATTGAGATGCTTACTTTTGGGACTACACTTCCCAGAATACTCCAGCCAGCAGAAAGGATACTGTGAAGCGTAGTCCCCCCTAAAACAACCTTCACAACATCTCAATAGGGTCAGCATTGGCTTCCTCACCAATTTATTTTCCCATCTCCCCTAGAAATAGGATCTGGAGCAGGATTGAAAATTCAAGTAACAAAAACCACTCAAAGATATAGGATATGATATGGGATGGGATATAAATATTTATATAAATAAATAGTATTTCTGCAACCTTGAGAACCAGAAATTTTCTTTTTTAAAAGACATATACATAAAGAAAGCAAAATGAAAATTTTGAATTGCAAATGGGCAAAATACACAATTCAGTGGGGCTTTGGTATTCACTGGGGTTTGGTTCCAGGACCCTCCATGGACACCAAAATCTGTGGATGCTCAAGTACTATTAAAAACCATGGCATAGTAAAATGGTATCCCTTATTTAAAAATGGCAAAATCAAGGTTTGCTTTTGGGCATTTGTATATTTTTTGAGTGTTTTCAAGGTGTAGAAGCTTGAATCCATGGATAAAGAATCCGTGCATATGGAGGGCTGACTGTACTTCAAAAGCATAGAAACATAATGGTTGGAAGAGACCACAAAAGCCATATAGTCCAACCCCATTCTGCCATGCAGGAATACACAACCAAAGCACTCCTGATAGATGGCCACCCAGTCTCTGTTTTAAGGAGCGCAAAAAATGTAGCAGGAAGGTTCACTTCAGACTACATTAAGCAGTGAAATTTGTTTCCAATTGCTGTCCTTTAACCATGAAACCACAAACAGATTAACAAATAATGATTCAGGATGAAGAAGAGTATCCTTTTGGTTGGGTTTGGCCATGACTTTCCTTCCTCTCTTTGGATCCTTCCCTTCTTAGAAGCAGGGCACTCCCTTCCAAGATGAGCTTGCCCCAGCTTAGGTTCTCACGCCCCACATTCCTGTCCCTTGTGTGGGACAGCAGAGACTGGACTGCAGCTAAGTGGCTCACCGCACACAAAAAAGTCAGCAGAGAAGTGAAGCAAGGACCGCTCCCCTTAATCCCCTTGGAATTTCACCTTGCCCAGGTGAGGGGCTGGGTCCCTGCGGAGGTCTCCCTGTGCACACTTTTACTCACAGTGCAGCTATTTCCTTTTTTGCACCTCTCCCCTCCAGTTTTGCGCGTAAGACTGGTGTGACATACCAGCCACCGTGATTCACAAGCTCATTCTCAGACACACCTATTTAGTGGAGCCGGAAGAGAGAGACACACACACAGAGCTCTGGTGATGGCTTCCAATTTCTTTTAAGCCCTCTCTCCTGGAGCTGGATGACAGACAAGAGACTTGGCTGCCCTCGTATTATTGTTTGTATGTGCCTTCAAGTCATTTCCAATTTATGACAACCCTAAGGAGAAGCTATCCTGGGGTTTTCTTGGCAAGATTTGTTCAGAGGAGATTTGCCATTGTCTTCCCCTGAGGCTGAGAGCATGGGACATGCCCAAGGTCACCCAGTTGGTTTCATGGCCAAGCAGAGAATTGAACCCTGGTCTCCAGAGTCATAGTCCAACACTCAAACCATTACGCCTCATCCTCACCACAGAAAAGGAACTAGATTTAGTGGTGGGACAAGTCCTTGTTTTGGATTTAGGCCTTCAAATTCCAAGACATTTTGCTGCTTGGGGTCAGGTGCAACATGGCAGCCCTCATTCCCCCAGTCCAGGAGTGGGTAAAGTCCAGCCCATGGGCTGCTTGCACCCTCTGCAGGTTGTTTCTGTAGCCCCCAAGAGTCAAGCCCCATAGGGCATGGGAACCTTCTCAGTGGCTGTTCCAAACTCTAGGGTTCCCTTTGATGAGAAGCAAGGCTCCCTGTTCTCCTTTCGCCAGCAGCAAAGATCTTTTTGTTCCAGCAGGCTTTTAATGAGTAATTACTTGTGGGGAGGCTTCTTATGGGGTGTTTGTTTGTGCACATTATTTTTAACCTTTGTGTTTTTAAATGTATTTTATACAGGTTGAGTCTCCCTTATCTGGACTTCCGAAATCCAAAATACTCTTAAAGTAAGAACTTTTATTCATGGATAGCTGAGATAGTGACACTTTTGCTTTCCAGTGGTACACACAAAATTACAAAAAATATGTGTATAAGATGTATATGAAACAAATGAATTTTGTGTGTAGACTCTGGTCCCATTTCCTAGATATTTCATTATGTACATATATGCAAATACAGATATTCCAAAATCCTAAACAATCTGAAATCCCAAACATTTTGCATAAAGGAGACTCAACCAGTAGTGGTTTTAATCTATCATTCTAATGTGATGATTTTAATTGTTTAAATTTTTTATAGCTGATTCTTTTTGTGAACTGTCTTTATAATAAATAAATAAATAAATGGTGTGTGTGTGTGAATTTCTGCCATGTTTTTGGGTCCCCTGGGCCATTTTTAGTGGGCATAAAATGAATGAGGGAAGGCTAAAAATAGTGAAAATGCCCCCATGGCTTGTATGAGGAATTTGGGGGCAAAAAAGGAAGGATTTTTGTGGAGGAGCTGGTGCAATGGAACTGAGGCCCTCCAGCATCTGCAACTAAGTGACCCACTGCAAACAAAGAAGCCAGCAGACAGAGAAGCAAGGACCTGCATTCCCTTGGAATTTTGCCCAGGTGAGGGGCTGGGTCTCTGTGGAGGTATTGCTGCATACACTTTTACTCACAGTGCAGCTATTTCCCTTTTTGTACCTCTCATCTCCAGCCCATTTTGTTTTTTGGGGTGCTAATCTAGCTTCTTAGCCTCTGATAAGACAGAGGATACCAGGGTTTATAGTGGTTTTTAACACTTCTCTCCACATCAATAGGGCTATAAATCTGTTTTTGGTTTTATTAACTTTAAAGGTGCCATCCTTAAAACAAGGAGCGAAACTGGAGGCGACTTATCGCTGCTGCTGCCCCCCCCCCCGCAACATGCGAACCCCCAGCAAAGACTACTACCCTGTTTTAAGCTGGAATTAAAATCTGGAGTGGATGCCTTGGTCCACTGAGATAGACTCCATCAGCCACAATGGCATTATAATTAACTAATGAGCTCATACAGACAGGCGAAAATAAAGCCGCTTTGGCTCACTTTGGAGGTATGCTGTTTAAATTATGCATGCGTCCTAAGAGGCCAGAAGCTGCACCAAAGCCATGCTCCAATCCGAAGGACTGCAGCACAGCTTTGGCACAACTTCTGACCTCTTAAGATGTGTGTGTCATTTAAACAGCATACCTCCAAAGTGAAGTGAAGCAGCTTTATTTTGGCCTGTCTGTAGGGGCCCTAATGATAATCAAGAGCGTTCAACTAACTTGGGATCTCCTGCCAGACTACAATACCCTCCCCTTCCAAGTTTAGGAAAGTCAACTGTTTGGAATGACAGCTCCCAGAATCCTGGGGCTGCTGAGAATTGTCATTCCAAAACCCTCAACTTGCTGAAGCTGTGTGTCTGCTCCAGTTGTCTGTCCTCAGACTGCCCACCTTTCAGTAAGATTTCCTCCGTGATCCGGCCTTGCTGTTGGGGGTCAGGGTAAAGCTGCGGAAGGAGGCGGCTGCGATAATGCCAGGAGGAGTAGTTGGAGAAATTTCGGGTGATGAGGCTGTCACTGAAGGCGAGTTCGTCCTCAGGAGGCACCTGGGAACGCTGCACCACGAAGCGGCGGTAGTCCCAACAGTGAACTGCGGGGGGCAACACAGAGAAATACGAAAGTGGAGGTCAAGGGTCAAACGTGCCCATTTGCCACCGCCATCCAGGCCAAGTACTTTTAAGCTTGGCCAATCAGGTCCCAGGAACTCTGCCCACATTTGGCTCACCCAGTATACACTTGTTAACTATTACTACCATACATAACTTTAATTTGCCATTGTAAGAGCATTCTGGATTGCTCTGCTAGAGAAAATAGATGTGGCCATCTGATGTGATTTGGTCAGCTCCTGTTGCAGGAAAAAGCGCTTCCCTGGAACCTAAAATGCCCCAGAGAGGGCCAAAAATGTAGCAAAAATCTCCACACACAAGTGGCAAAAATATTTTCTTTTGGGGGCCCTTAACTGTCCCGAAGTGGGGAGGTCCATTCTAGCTCCCTAACCTCTGACAGCTGTCCAATTCTGGTTTAAAAAGAGAAGAGACAAATGAATAGGGAGCTGATGCCTTCATGGGCTGCTTGCGGGCTTCTCAGGGGCATCTGTGAGATACAAAATCAGACCCTGATGGGCTTTGCAGTTGCATAAAGCTACGATTCAGTTTCAGCCTGATGGGTCTTGAAGGCATACTGATGCTATGATCTACAGTTGGTCCTCCACAGTCACAGCTTTAACTTTTGAGGATTTGATTATTACAGTGGGCCCTTGTTATCCGCTGGGGTTTGGTTTCAGGACCCCCAATGGATAATGAAATCCGTGGATGCTTGAATCTCATTAAATACAATGGCATAGTAAAATGGTGTCCCTTATATAAAATGGAAAAATTAAGGTTTGCTATTTGGAATGTATACTTTTAAAAAATATTTTCAAGCCATGGATGTTTGAATCCATGGATAAAAAAATCATTGGATAACAAGGACTGACTATAAGTTTTCACTAGGAATCTCTAGGTTCTCCAGTGTGATTCTATGGTCAGAATCATTCTGGAGCAGCTAGAGATTCCTAGAGAGAACACTTCTCTAGGCATTTGTAGGTCAGTGTGAAGTCGAAGGCTTTCATGGCTGGCATCTATACTTTTTTGCGGGTTTTTTGGGCTATGAGGCTCTGAAGATGCCAGTTACAGCTGTTGGTGAAACATCAGGAGTAAACTCTTCTAGAACATGGCCCCATAGCCCCAAAACTACACAAAAAACCATCTGTAGGTCCTCCTGCACGATTCTGCTAGAGGGTGACCTCTACCCATTAATTTCTGTTCAGCATTCAGCTGCACGCATTATTTCACTCACTCGCCGTTATGATCATGTCTCCCCTCTGTTGTCCTCCCTTCACTGGCTCCCTTTTCCTTTCCGCATCAGGTACAAACTTTTGCTACTCACCTTTAAAGCCCTGCATGGGCTGGCCCCTCTTTATTTAACCGATCTTCTCTCTCCCTACATCCCTACTCGCACTCTCCGCTCTGGTAGCCAAAGTCTCCTCTCTCAACCCAGGATTTTCTCTGCCCCATCCCGGATCCGTCCCTTCTCTCTTGCTGCTCCTCTTTGCTGGAACCTTCTTCTTCTGCATGCACGGCTCATCACCTCCCTAACCAGCTTTAAGGCTGAGCTGAAAACCATATTGTTAAGGGAAGCGTTCTCAGGGAATTTGTGATTGTCATCTGGCTGTCTGATAATGTTTGATGTGATGTGATCTGCTTTTATATGTGATGTTTTTAATTTGTCTTTTCTTTTCTACATGGTAATTTTATCTATTTCTCTATTTAATTGTTATTATCTTAGAGTGTACGCCTTGGGCAGGCTTTTATATACTCCTTAATTTTATCAACTTTGTACAGCGCTGTGTATAATTACAGTGCTCTAGAAATAAAGTTTAATAATAATAATAATAATAATAATAATAATAATAATAGAGGTTCCTATAGAGGTATCTTCTCAGGGGGGAAAAGTGGGGTTTTTTATTTGCAGTTATTTCATTTTCACAGGGGTCCTGTGCCGCTAACCCCAGCAAATGTGGAGAACCCATTGTAATTTTCAGAATACTCTGAAAGCTATATTGTTTTATTCTGGAAACTTAGCCATGGAGTTCTTTGGGACAAAGGTAAAATGTTACATCTCAGGTTCACTGGCAATCACAAAGGATGTATGTTTGTGAGAAAATGAGGCAGTCGCTTTACCACTTTGGTATTCTGCCTATGCATCATTATTAAGCCAATCAATTGTGGAAAACATTAGGTTTCCTAAAGGCATAAAAACTTTGTTTGTTACTCAGGGTCTGCCATCTTTTTTTTTTTTTTTGGTGCACTCTATAGCTGTTGCCTTAAAACCTCCTTGGGGCAAAAGATCCATGTTTAGTGCAGCATAGCAGAGCTCATTTTATGTGGTACAAACAAACAGGCTTGGGAAAAAACCTGTTTTCTTTTAAAGCCCAAAAAGTGTTGTTTTTTGTGTGTGTGTGTGTTTAAACTTTTTTTTTTTTAATGAAGAAGCCAGTGGAACTTTGAAAGCTTGCAATATGTATTTTATGCATTTTGGTTGGCCAATAAAGATATCACAGTTTTGTGGATTTTGGATATTAATGCTGTGAAATTTTATTTTATATAATAAAATGCTTGGTCAACCATTTTTTAACGCTTGCTAACATTAACAATCCAAATGTATTAAGCTTAGATATGATTATCTTTCAATAGAAGCCACTGACACTGGATACTAACAATGAGCGGCTGTCAATAAAGTGTTGAAGTTAAAATGTTTAAGTTCAAAGAGTCACTGCTGTTCCAGTAAAAGGGCTGGAAAACAGTAATAACAGCCAGAATTTTAAAAAAGAAAATAATAATCAATTAAAAAACCAGGAGTGCTTTTTTAAAAAGTCATTTGGTTTAAACCAAGGTTTCAATCAAGGTTTAACCAATGGATTAAACCAGCCAACACTGTGTAGAATATCAGTATAAATGAAGGGGCCTGGCATCATCTCTCTCTGCCTTGGGGATGCAGCTCCTTGGCAGAACCATGAATCTGAAAGAGCAGGAGCTCTCAGGTTCAGCCCATGTCATCTCCAGGCAAGCCTTCCTTAAACCTTGAAGAGACGTTGCGAGTTGATGCTGGCAATAGTGGGGCCTACGCAAAGCTTGGAAAAATTCCTCTTTCTTTTTTATATGGCTGAGGGATTCTGGAAGTTGTCATTAAAAAAGAGGAATGTTTCCAAGCTCTGGATACAGGTGACTCAAGAGTCTGATTCAGTATAAGCCAGCTTCTTCCTGCATCCCCGTGAAAAAACATGTACTGGAGCCAGACCTGAGTTCAGAGATGTTTTAAGAACAAATAAGCTTATAGGTGAACCAGTGTGGTATAGTGGTTAGAGCAGTGGACTTTGGATACTCAGGTTCGAATCCCCACTCAGCTATGGGAACCCACGGGGCGACTTTGGGAAAGTCACACATGTTGGAAATGGCTTGAAAGCACACAACAGCAACCCTATAGATAATGAAAGGCGAAACATTACTGGGGTTACTAAGAGCAGAGTTTGGATGTGCGGCCAGGATTGGATGAGGGATGGCTTGGAAAGACAGCAGAAGAAAATACATACAGTTGCGTTCATCAGTCTCCAAGAATTTGCCACACAGCTCCAGCTCCCGGGCCCAATCCGGCTCTGGGATGTGTCCCATCACCCAGCAGCGATGATACCACGTCCCATAAGATTTGGGATTCACACGGAGGCAAGACTCCAGGAAGGAGAGCTCAGCCTTGCACAGAGCTTGCATCTCTTCCGGGGTCCTGTTGGCATAGAGAAGATGGAGACAATCTCATGTACGTAGAGCCCAGCTACTCCCTACCTGCCTCCTGGCCTCCTCCCATAACTTACTCTTCCTGCAGGTGAAGGAATACCTCTCGCCGAAAATTCCAGAGAGTGGCAAAGTCTGGATTGGCACCCAAGACCTGGCTGGTCAGCTCCAAGGCCTCCTTGTCCAGTTGACTCAATTTCCTCTAAAAGAGACAAGTTAATATTGTGTTGGTCTTTGTGTGAGTGAGAGAGTCCAGTGCCACAATTACGCACCAAATTCTTCTCCATTTCCCCAACAGAGGAACTTCTTAATCCATTTCCCCACAACAGGACTAAACAGTGGAGGAAAATGGTCAATGGCCAAAACTCAAGGTCAAAGTCACCATATAAAGGTCAAAATTGTCATTTAATTGGCCATGGTTACCATAAGGGTCAATGGTCATGGGCTGAAGTCTCCACAGAAAGGCCAAAGCTGCCAACCAAATGCTAAAGATCAACATTACCATACAAAGACCAGAGGCCAGGTATCAATGTTTCCACGTATCTCAACTAGACAATATTTGCTCTCTCTTCAGCTAAGAACTTCCAGGTGGACTTGGTCCATGTCCTTGACCTATCTAAAGTCAAGGAACATTGGACAACCATCAAAATCTGAGAGGTCAACATCTGGAATACTCCAAGTTCAGTTACATCCTTAACCACATCCTTCCTCTCCAACATCTCTTAGGTTGTATCCACATTGCAGAAATAATGCAATTTGACACCACTTTAACTGCCATGGCTCAATGCTATGGAATTCTGGGTTTTGTAGTTTCGTGAGATACTTAGCCCTCTCTGTCAGAGAGCTCTGGTACCATAAGAAACTACAAATCCCAGGACTCCATAGCATTAGTCAAGAAAATAACTTTCTTCTTCTTTCCTGAAAAAGAACAGAACACTCAGAGGTCAATCCTAGCAACTTTATGTTAAGTCTTAAAAGTCTTTATTACCACATTTAAGTATCCAGTCTGAAGGAAGAATGCAGTAATCACACATGAAATACAAGGAAAAGGGTCCAAGGGCCAAACTTTAGCCTAGTTCTCATTTTGTCATCTAAAGATCGGGGCAAAGAGCAAACCACAAGTCATCTGTCCCTGAGAGAGATATAAAAAGATTGCAGCTGAAGGACAAGAGGCCAAAAGCCATTTCAAATGCCATCTTTAACCAGTAGCCAAGAATCAGGTTCAAGTTCTATGTTCAAGATATAGGTCCTGACTCAAAGGAAGCTGTTTCAGTGTCCCTCAGTTTCCAAAAGCTAAACCTCGGAAGACGGTTATGAAACCAGTCCCTTCTTTTCTTCCTTCCTTGGCCCTCTCCCATCCTTTTCACCTTTTCAAAGATGGCTTTGGTGGCAGTCACATATTGGAGTAGTTTCTTCTCTCGCTCCAGACGCTTGGCTTCGGCTTGCTCCTCTGTTGTCTTGACCTTCAGCCTGCCATGCTGTTGAGAGGGGGATTGTGGGGAAAATGCCATTAAAAATACAACATGACTGAGGGGAATCTTTCCCATTGAAATTCTAGTCTGGGAAAGCTATGGCTGTAAAAGGTATGGGAAAGGAAGAACATGAGCCATGAAACCATACAGATTATACCTTGGTTTATGAAGTAGATGTTTTCCTGAGCATTAACGGAACATTTGAAACCAAGTGAAGAAATAACGCGGAAAGACATGGGACAGGTTACTATATCCCAAAGCGGAACAGTTCAACATGTTTCAGCAAACGTTTTATCCAAAATGAACAATATGCACATGTGAAATTAAACAACCAGCTCAGATAAGCCTTGCCTAAATAAATACCAACATTTGAAACGTCTAAAGACCACTTGGAGGTTTCTTCCAAAATGAATCCAGGGATAATTCTTCTTTTGTCACCTTCCACATTTCTTGTGATTTTCCTTTTGATGGTCAAATCAACAGATCTATGCTTTTTAAACATGCTGGGATCACTGGTGATGCAAGCTTATCTGCTTTTCCTTTTACTCTCTGTTTTGTTATTCACGCTCCCTAAGGGATTTTGGAGACAGCTGCTATTTACCTTGCCTGTTGCAAACTGGCCCACACAGAGCTAAAATAGGATTAACATTGTTGCATGGCACTGTTTACTGCAGGCATGCTGCTGCAACATGACACAGAAAATCGGTGTTTCCTTCTCTCCTTCATCATCTTCCCAATACTAATGCTGCTAAAAAGTTTGCAGCTAGACAGAGGTCAAGAGGAAAAAGGGACCCCTAGATGGTCATAAAAAGGGGTTTCTTTTTCAAAGGCTTTGCTAACTGAGGTATGCCTGTACAATGAAAACAGCTGGGGAAACACACTGTGAAAGGAGCGCATAAACCCGAGAATTGTTCCTCACTCACCATGTTGCCTGCACAGCAAAAACAGTTCCAGAGGGGGAGATGAGGAATTAATTATGTACCTAAAATATAAAGAAACACCAGGTGAGCATGGATGATACGATAGTCTTTAGAAGCAATTGAATTTTATTGCATTACATTTTTAAAAAGGGACCTTTTCCCAAGATATTGTACATGATTCTCAACCCCACTTCTGTTTTCTTCCCACAACCGTTAGGTTGTGAGTTTCACAGAAAAGTGTGGCTTTTCTGGATCTTTCAGTCTGGTACACCTCCCAGGATCCAGATCCTTTAAACCTTGTGGAGGGCAATAGGTTAGGGAAAACTGCTGTACATGTACCAATATACCACCATTTAGTTTTCAGCTCCTATTTTGAGAGTCTGGAAGATGCAACTACATAACTCAGAAACTGTTTGCATCTCTCTCTCTCTATATATATATCTCCCACTCTTCCATGCCAGCATTCTCTGAAGATGCCAGCTGCAGATGCTGGCGAAAGGTCAGGCATAAACTCTTCTAGAAAGACAGCCACAGAGTCTGAAAAACCCACAAAAAACGATGTTTGCAAACAATTTGGGGGGCTGTTACGATGTTACGTTTTTTGCTTTTGCTTTTAAAGAGTTTTAAACTTTAAATATTAATAATGTAACATTTTTAACTGTTTGAAATGTTTAATTGTTTTTTAAAACTTGTATTTTGCATGTTTTATAGTGAGTTTTAACTCGGACTGTTTTAGATTTGTAAGTCACCTTGAGTTCCTGTACTGGGAGAAAGGTGAGATATAAATAAACATAATAATGATAATGATAATGATAATGATAATAATAATAATAATAATAATATCACCAATACACCCCAAATCCCCAGCCTCCTTGTCTGTGGAGAGGAAAATCCCCTTTAACAGTTACCTTCTCCAACCTGGCAAGCCTGCTGGATGCGCCATACTCCAGCTCTCATCATCCCCAGCTGAGAGGTGATAGGAATTGTCATTTGAGGATATGAGGTTTATTGAGAGGAAAAAGGTGGCTTTGACCAAGTGCCCACTCAGACCTGGAAAAAGCCCTAAATTATTGATCTATGGATTCTACCACGGTTCTGGAAGTTCGCTGCTCCATCCTTGGGGTTCTTGCAGCCTCCCTATGTAACTCTATGTAAGCAAGCATGTCTTCCCCTTGGCTTGTCCTCTGCCTCCTTGTAAGCCTGGTGGTGAAGCCAATGAAAAGCACTACATAAATCAGTGGTCCCCAAACTGTGATTTTGGATTTCAGCTCCCAGAATCCCAGACTGTTGGCCAACACAGTTGAGGCTTCTGGGAGCTGAAGTCCAAAATCTCTTAAAGGGCACAGTTTGAGGACTACTGACATAAACAAAGTATTATGGAGTCTCATCAATGAGCCAATTATATTTAGGGTAGGGTTTTGTGGGCTGCAGCCCACACCTGGCAGTGCTCTAGCAGTACTTGGCAGCTGGCTTGAGCTACTCTTTTAATTTCCCAGAATGCTCCAGGGTGATTATGGAAAAACAGAGACAGTGGTTAGATGCAACCCCTTTTTGGTTCTGGAGCAGAAAGGGGATGAAGCAGAGGTCAGCCACAGGTGCAACCCAGCACCCTCTACATTTGTTGGATGGTAACTTGCACTGCCTCCCATCTGTGGATGATGGGAGATATAGTCTGACATAGCCAGAGCCCTTCCTAGCTTGGGGAAAACAACTGTTTTTTAAGGTCAGGTTGCAAATCAGGTGGCCCTCTCTTTGGCAGCAGGTTTCCTCAGCCCCAGCCTGCATAGGGATGCTGGGTGTTGCAGTCCAACAATATCAGAAGGGTCCATGATTCCTACCCCCCAAAACCATCTTGCTTGTTTCCCCCTTGCAATAAACTTCTACCAACCCTGGAAATACATGCAATTATTTTTTATTATTTTTAATTATTAAAATTGTTTAATTATAATAAATATAAATAAATAAAAATAAACACAATTATAAGTAATAAATATATATTCTATTATTATTTTAAATTGTTAAAATTATTTTTGAGCTGCACCAACCCTTTTGTGCAAAACCAGGCCAGCTACCCACGTGTCACACACACCTCCCTCCTTTAAATACCCCATTGCATTGTGGGACTGAGCAAAAAGCGGTCACCTGTGCAAGGCTTTCTCCATAGAAAGGAGGCACCTATTATTTCCCGCTCTCCTGCACGTACTGCTGCATATTGAAAAAAAAACCTGCCACCTGCTTCCACCCCCTATTTTTAGAGGGGAAATGGTATCTTCCGCGACAACCCAGCGGCTCTCCCATGGGGCGAGACCATCCCAAAACAGCACACGGGGGGGTACAGGCAAAGATGCTGCTGGACTAATATAAAGAGACTCTAGGGGGCGATACCAACCAGACCGGAGAAGAGGGGGATGTGACACCGTCGCCAGCGAAGTGGTCTCTCCCGCAGCAGTTCTGTCAGCGAAGGTGGGCGCCTATAATAATAATAAAGGGCGAATCCACCTGAGAGGTAGTATTGGGGGCGGGGCTTATGTTTCGGAACTGGAACAGACTGAGACTATGCGGCGGAGGCGTCGAGTTGAGACCTCCAGTGGGGAAAGAGCGTCCCCCTCATTCTTAAAGGGGCCGCGTTTTATTTTCCTTCTTAAGAAGGTGGTCAAAAGATGAAATAAAACGATGTTATTTACATATTATTCACAAGTTCAGTCACTCAAAAACAAGTGTGTTTTTCCCAAGAGAAATAGCTCCATTTTTCTTCAGAGAAGTGTTGACACAAGGCTCCTCAGAGACCAATTAGTTGAAGTAATCTGCTTCAGAAATAATCCAGTTTGAGACGGCTTTAAAGGCCCTGGCTCCGTGCTAGGGAATCCTGGGAATTGTAGTATAATAATAATAATAATAATAATAATAATATATTTATATTCAGCCTCTCCCTACGGATCGAGGCGGGTTACAGCAACACAAATACATTAAGAATACATCAATAAAAGACATAATACACAAATAACCAACACTACACTAGTTTATTGTGGCACCAGAGCTCCCTGACAAAGAAGGCTAAATGTCTCACAAAACTACTGTTCCCAGAATTCCCTAGCACTGAGCCAGGGCAGTTCAAGCAGCCTCAGACTGGATTATTTCTACAGTGTGTTTTGGACCAAAGCCTTTTATCGTTTCCTGTTTAAGGCTGTATTCAGACTGCAGAAGTAATCCGGTTTGACACCACATTGACTGCCATGGCTCAATGCTATGGAATTCTGGGAATGGTAGTTTGTTGTGGCACCGAACTACTATTCCCACAATCCCATAGCATCAAGCCATGGCCATTAAAGCAACGTGAGACCGGATCATTTCTGGACTGATGCAGCCTAAAAGTTTACTGCTGGTTGGAGAGCTCTAAATAGGTTCTGGGATTAATAAGCCTTAATATACGGCTACATTAAATTAAATTGAAGCAGTTTCACACCGCTTTAACTGTCATGGTTCCACCCTGTGGAATTTTGGGATTTGTAGTTTGTTGTGGCACCAGAGCCCTCTGACAGAAGTGGCGAAATATCCCACAAACCTTCAAATCCCAGAATCCCATAGCACTGAGCCATGGCAGCTAAAGCGGTGTCAAATTGCTTTATTTCTGTAGTGCATATCAGACCAGAGGCTGCTGCTACATTGCAAAATTAATGCAGTTTGATACCGCTTTAACTGACATAGCTCCATCCCATGGAATTGTGGGATTTGTAGTTGTGGCACCAGAGCCCTCTGACAGAGAAGGCTAAATATCTCACAAAACTACAGTTTCCAGAATCCCATAGCACTGAGCCATGGCAGTTAAAGCGGTGTCAAACTGCATTGATTGTGCAGTGCAGACTGGTAGACTGTATAATTCCCGCTCCTGATTATTTATAAGAGGAATAGAAAAAGCTGAAGTCTGTGGGTCCTCCTCCCTGTTCCTGAAACTCACAGTTCTCATTTAAAGGGCTTGAGTTCGGATTGCCCTGACTTTCACCCCAAATGTGCAAAAATCCCTTATGTGACACAGCATGAATGCGGCATTGTGAAGCATGAAGTATTGCTTGTAATTGCTACTCTCAGGCTTTACCAGGAAAACGTTGAGTCACTTTTAAAAGATGTACAAGGCATTAAGAAGCAGTTTCCTCTTCATCCATAATTCCCATTAATCTCTTTAGAGGGACAAAACTGTGAGACATGTAGGCAATCCAGAAAACCATGATCATTATTCACCCTTTTCATATTGCTCAGGGTTAAGGAAAGATCAAGGATAGCAAGTTTCGGAGTGACACATTATTATTCTCCAGACTCCCTTCTTCCTGTTTGAAGAAAAGTCCTGTGGCATTTGGCCACCTTCCACCTTTGGTCCTATATAAATCCTATATAGAGTTATGTACAACGGAATAGTTTATTTCCATTTTAATTGTCAGTTTTATAAGTTCTTAATTATACTGTGCTTTTAGATTGTAAGATGCTTTGAGTCCCAATTTTTAGGGAAAAAGCAGAATACAAATAAATACAATGATGATGATGATGACGACGATACAGGCCTATACTCCTTGATTCAGGAGTAAGCCCCACTGAATTCAATCCAGTTCACTACTTCTGCACTATAGAAATAATGCAGTTTGACACCACTTTAACTGCTGTGGCTCCATCCGACAGAATCCCAGGATTTATAGTTTTGTGAGGCACCAGCACCCTTTGGCAGAGAAGGCTAAAGACCTAATAAAATTAAAAATCTCAGGATTGCATAGAATGGAGCTCCAGCATTTAAAGTGGTGTCAAACTGAATTATTTCTGCAGTGTAGATGCATCCTGAGTGAACATATAAGGATTTGGCTCTTTATCACCTTTAAACTAATGTGGACCGTTGCTGGATTATTCTTGAAAAGAAGAAGAAGAAGACCTTGACCATGTCTGTGGTGGCCCTGAGCCGCAAATAGGAAATACACACATATAGGATGGGTGACACTTGGCTTGACAGCAGTGCAAGCAAAAGGGACCTAGGGGAGTCTTATGGATGGATCACAAGTGTGAAGCAGCAGCTAGAAAAGCCAACGCAATTCTAGACTGCATGAATGAGTATAGATCAAGGGAAGTAACACTACCACTTTATTCCACTTTCTGCAATGTCATGCGAAAACGATTTCGCTTTTGTGGGATTTTCCCATTTTAAATCCCATTTCTTCATGGGATAAACCCTGTCTGATCAACTCCTATGATTCAGTTACACTTGGCTTTCCACATTTGCGGCTTTGACTACGTATTTGCGGATTTTTTTAATATGCTCTCTCTCGCTAGATCCTCCAGAGTAATTCTGCTGGAAGCCGAGCACAGAGTTGCACTGGAAGACCTAAAGATTCCTAGAGAAAACACTTCTCTAGGCATTTGTAGGTCCTGCAAAATGATTCTGTGGTCAAATTCTGGCAGAAGTTGACCAGAGAGTTCTGCTGGAGGACATAGAAATTCGTAGAGAGGTGTCCTCTCAGGGTAAAACAGTGCTGTTTATTTATTTGCATTTCCCCCACTTTTGCTGGGGTCCTACACCCCAAACTCCAGCGAATCTGGAGGGAGAAGTGTATTCGTAAGGGCCGCTTCTCCTTCTTGGTTATGGAGCAAATGGGGAAAAGAGTCAGACACACAGCTCCAGGGAGATCAGATTTCTCAGCCCTGGGAGATTTGGCCAGAAGAAGGAGGAAAGAAATGATGCCACACCGGGATATGAATTATAGCTCCTTCTCCGGCAACGCCTGGCAGATCTAAGAACTTTGTCAGCCTGCTATTAAAAAGAGTATTAATTCACCCAGGCCATAAAGTTAATGGCTCTTTGGGGGTAAAAGATGTAACACACCTCACTTCCACCCCAATATATTGTGTATGGGAGGACTTGAGGGGTGCCTGCCCCAGACACACTTCAGGAACCCATAACAACTATGGGGTCAAAGTTGGGCTGGAGGACACAGGGCTTCATATTTGAGTTTATATGTTACGAAGGAAGCTGCCAGATTGGTCTGTCTAGATCAGTATTGACTGGCAACCATGTCTCTTGGGGACACCAGGCTTCATACACAAACTTATATATATATATATATATATATATATATATATATACACACACACACACACACACACACACACACACACACATTTTCCCTCCACCTTCACTAGCGTTAGGGGCACAAGTCCCCCGTGAATATGGAAAAAACGCAAATAGCAAAACACCATGTTTTTACCTGCTAGAGGACACCTCTCTAGGAATCTCTAGGTCCTCCAGGGCAACTCTGTGGCCAACATCTGACAGCCACTGACCATAGAGTTAGGCTGGAAGAGCTACAAAGGCCTAGTAGAGTATCCTCTCTAGGAATCTCTAGGTCCTTCAGTTAAAGTTGACCATAGAGTTGCACTGGAGGACCCAGATATTCCTAGAGAGAACATATTAATGAAATCCGTGAATAAACAAATCCGCAAAAGTCAAAGCTGAAAATGTGGAAGGATGAATGCATTTGTATGTATGTTTGTATATATTTATATCTATATGTGTTTGTGTGTGTGTGTGTGCGCGCGCCTGTATATATACACACACACACACATATATACACAAAATAATATAAATATATTAATATATTTTATTGATGTATTATTATAAGCACTATTAATATTACCAATATATTTATAATAATATAATTGAGAAATATATATATATATATATACATATTTATATTATTTTATTTACATTATATATATAAATTACACATTACATTTCCACTTGTATTATATTTTAATTGTCACTTTTGTAATATAACACAAATGTAAATGTAATATATATATATATATATATATATATATATATATATATATAATACAAATACACACACTTGTATTATATATATATATATATATATGTATATATATTAAAAATTCATTTTGCTCAGGACAAGTTCTGGATTATTTTTTGTTGTCCAAAAGGAAACTGAAACCATGAACCATAAAACCAAGTTCCTCTATTTTCTTAATAGGAAAATAGCTGAGGAGGAAAGGCCCCTCGGGCACTCAGGGGTTAAAACGAAAGAGCGAGGTTAGGAAGGAAAGGCTCCCTCTTCCCGCGGTGCATGCTGGGATGCGGCGCGGCAATGCCTCCTCTTCCCTCTCGCAATGCATCATGGGAGGCGTGGCTTGCGCGGTGCATGCTGGGATTGGTAGGCATGAGGCGGTCCTTTTTGCCCGGAAGTGAGGCGCATGGTTTTGCCTCCATTGTTTTAAACCCAGATTTACGAGCAGCTGAAAGCTTCTCGGTGAGTCTTTGAGCCTTTAGTGTATTAATGTAATTAATACAATTAATATATTAATTGCTTTGCAGAGTATTTTCCAGAATTCTTTTCTTTTCTTTCCAGAATTTAGAAGAGTGACTTTTCATTTTGGATAACAACTCCCATCATCCCCCAAAGCAAGCATGATCACAGTCTCCTCTGGGATCCGAAACACACTGCATAAATAATCCAGTTTGAGACCGCTTTAGCTTGCCCTGGCTCAGTGCTAGGGAACCCTGGGGATTGTAGTTTGTTGTGGCACCTGAGCTCTCTGACAGTGAATGCTATCAATGTCTCCCAGAACTACAGTTCCCAGAATCCCCTAGCATTAAGCCAGGACAGTTAAAGCGGTTTCAGACTGGATTATTTCTGCAGTGTGTTTTTAACTCCACTCAGAATGGCCCTGGATGGGGAATTAGGGAGTTGCCCTAAAAGTAACTTTTCCAAGACTTGATTATTTTCTCAGCCTTCTTCTTCTCTTTGGGGCGTTATTTCTGCTTTGGAAATGAAGAATTATTTTGGTTGCCTTCATGTTTTTGAGTTCTTTTATTAAAATGTTGTTGTTGTTGTTGTTGTTGCTGCCGTATTGATTCGTTCCTCGCTTTCCTCCCGAAATTGGGACTCAGAGTGGCTTACGGTCTAAAAGCACCGTTCAGTTAAAAACTTACAAAAACTGACAATTAAAATATTAAAACAGGTGGTTTGTTTAAAGGTAGAATATAATTAAGAAAGATAAACGCACTTGAAATCCATCACTTGGAAAAAACAAGGCAACCCAGGATTATTTGTACACTCGTCCCTCCTCATTTGATGGGATTAGGGTCACAAATACCTCGGTAAAGGTGGAAAACCCACAAAGAATGGTTAAAATCCAGACTTTTCCTATGCTCAGAAGTTAAAAATTATAGGGCTGAAATGAGAGCAAAGGTTGCTATTCCAGGTCATGTCAAAGGTTCTGTTTTTGAACGTAAACAATTTGGAAATGGCTCATAATTTAAGATTTTAACCCAAATAAAAGGAAGAACTGCACAAACAGTTTGAGGACAGTGAAACAGAACATATAGATAAAAGATTGATTGACGTGGGATAGAGGCGTATGCTAAGACCTCCAATGAATATACTGGGGGCGTAAGTCTTTAATTTAATGTAACCCATGAAAATGTGATTTGTAGTATGGGAAATTATGAAAGTTGCCCTAAAGTTAACTTTTCCAAGTTTTGATTGTTTTCTCAGCCCACCTCCTTTTTGATGCCTTCCCTCTTTAGGGCATTATAATTTTTTTATTCCTTAATTGATTTTCCCTTTTATTTATTCATTTCATTTTTTAATCTTTATTTCATTACTTACCATAGAGGAGAGGAGGTCTTATTTCTGAGTAAATATTTAGTACTCTGAGGTACTAGCATGGAGATAGGGACTGGATCCGCACTGGAGATATTTGATCCAGTTTGAAACCACTTCAACTGCCACAAGTCAGTGCTATGAAATTCTGGGAATTGTAGTTTGTTGTGGCATCAATGCATCACAAAACCACATTTCCTAGAACTCCATAGCACTGAACCATGGGAGTGAAAGTGGTACCGAACTGGATTATTTCTGCAGTGCAGATGCACCCAAAGCATGGAAGCCGATTCTGAGAAGGTTTTCCTGGATCCCAGTTCCAAGAAATGCTCTAACCATTACACCACACTGTCTCCACAATTCAAGATACAAAGGGCATAGCTGAAAACAGGACTCAATAAAAGTTTGAGTTATACCCCACAGGTTGTCTATAATTGTGAGTAGTAATCTCTGATAAATGACTGTATTTTCCATCTGTAGGTTGGCTTTTCTGTTGCGAGAGACCCTACATTTTGTCACCCCAACTATGGGGGTACCTCCCCATCCCCAGAAAGGAGGCAAAAGGAAGAAAGAATGTCGGAAACGGGCCTTGCCTTCTGCCTCGGACCAAGCAGGTGGTGCCAGAGAGAGCAAAGGGGTCACCCTCCCCAGATTGGAGCCTGGCTCGGCTGAGTATTTCCGTCGGGCTCACGAGACTTTGAAATCGGGGTTCGAGTCGGAGGAGGAGAAAGGTAATAAGCAATTTATTTTAATACTGTAACAATTTATATCTTTTAAGGTACCACTTTTCTATGTTTTTGATTGTATTGTTCTTTAATATTGTGAGCCGCTCCTCCCTGTCCCAGTTCTGGGAAAAGAGCAGCATACAATAATAATCATAATAATGGCATGATTATTTGGGGAGAGGTTGGTCCTTCAGCACTTGGGAACGTGACTTCTTTCCACCTTGAGACTCATACTAGAAGAAAGATGGCATATGAATGAATGATAACAGACCTATACTGGTAGAACAAGATGCCACTCAGCCAATCCTCAGCATAGATATTTATTTTCAGTACCAGAGGCAGAACATGCAGATACACCTGTCCTTGCACATTTGCGCCTTTGACTTTTGTAGATTTGATTATTTGTAGACTTGATTAATATGATCTCTCTCTAGGAATCTCTAGGGCCTCCAGAGAAATTCAGCTGGAAGTTGACCATAGAGTTGCCCTGGAGAACCAAAAGATTCCCACAGAAAACACTTCCCTAGGCATTTGTAGGCCCTGCAACATGATTGCATGATCAAATTCTGGCAGATGTTGACCACAGAGTTCTGCTGGAGGACTTAGAAATTCCTAGAGAGGTGTTCTCTCAGGTTAAAAAAGTACTAGTTTGTTTGTGTTTTTTTTCACTTTCATGGGGACCCTGTGCCCCTAAACCCAGCAAATGTGGAAGGAGAAGTGTAAATCTTTCGCACACAAATCAACAGCTTTTCCTCCAAGTGTTCTTGATTTGGGAAGTCTAAATTAGCAGGGAAACAAGGCCTTTGTTTTTACTGTGAAGCTACTAGGGATTGGAAGTCCACACCAAAGCCATGCTTGTCCTTGTGTCGAAATGAAGCCATTCTGGATGCCAACACTGACATGATGCCATTGCTAACTTGAAACCAAATCACCCAAGCTAAGGTCATAGAATCATAGGGGCTCTTATCTACTGGAAATGGACATACCTCAGGTAAGAGCCAATGTTCCTTTCTAACTCTAAGGAGATGGAAGATACTCCAAGGGCCATCTAGTCCAACCCCCTGCCATGCAGGAACTCATAATCAAACCACCCCCAACAGATAGCCATGCAGCCTCTGATTAAAAACCTCCAAAGAAGAAGACTCCACCTTACTCCAAGGGAGCATGTTCCACTATCCAACAGCTCTTAGGCTCAGGATGTCCTTCCTAATGTTTAGATGGAATCCCTTGTCTTGTAGTTTGACTCTATTGCTCCATGTCCTTGTCATCAGTTTGTATGAAGACCTCATACTGTATATTTGAAACACAGGTAGGAATGGTCTGGTTAACTGTTGGACTGCCTCATAAGTGTGTTGTTTTTGCCCCCTAGGCCTGTTTGTCAGCAATGTCTTGGAGGAGGCTGAAGCAGTGGCTTTACCCTTGGCCCTGGACACAGCTGGTTCTCTTCTTCTCCAGGCCCTTGTTCCGTATGCTTCTTCACCCAGCTTGTGTTCCTTTCTCCGGGCTTTGATCCCCTCTCTGCACCTTGCCGCCTGCCACTCCTGCGGAGCCCACATCCTGGAGGCTGTCTTGCTGAGGGCCCCATTGCTGATCAAGGATGAAGCAGAGGATTCTGAGACTTTGGAGGACCTTGTTCTGGAACTGGGAAAGGCTGTACAGAAAGAACTGTCAGTTTTTGCTTTGGATGCCCATGGCAGTTTTGTGGTGCGGACACTGCTGCAGGTGCTTGGAGGGGTCCGAGTCGGGTCAGACGGGGGCCGAGGAGGATCAGGTGAGTGTGGTCTGCTGGTACCATCTTTTCTAGATGGGCCAAACTCACTTGGAAGGAATGTTACAGAATCAGAAGTTGGGAGTACAATGGCCCCTCCACATTTGCTGGGGTTAGGGGTGCAAGACCCTCATAAAAGTGGGGGGGGGGGAACACATATAAAAAAAATATTTTAAAAAAAAACACCAGAGAGAACACCTCTCTAGGAATTTCTAGGTGCTGCATTACAACTCTGGTCAACATCTGCTGGCTGTTGGCCATAGAATTGTGCTGGAGGACCTACAAAAGCTTAGAGAAGTATGCTGTCTAGGAATCTCTAGATCCTCTAGTGCAACTTCTAACATACATTCACCATAGAGTTGCACGGGAGGACCTAGAGATTCCTAGAGAGAACATATTAATCAGACCCATGAATAATCAAATCCGTAAAAGTCAAAGCTACAGATGTGGAGGGCTGAATGTATTTTTTGGAAAGTACCTCAAAAAGTATGAATTAATGTCAAGTCATTTCCAACTTATGGCAACCCTAAGGCAACCCTGTAATGGAGTTTTCTTGGCAAGATTTGTTCAGAAGGAGCTTGCCTTTGAGAGAATGTGACTTGGAGACACACAATAAGAGCACAATACACCGAGAGTGGACATTTAATTGTTCTTAAAATTCAGCTATCTCTTCAGCAAATCTATTTATATACATATTCAATATTATAATTGAATAAAATAAAATTCAATCGATATAGATAAATTTGTATTATATTTTACATTTACATTTGTGTTATATTACAAAAGTGACGATTAAAATATAATATAAATGTAAATGTAATACTGTATGTGATATATTTTCCTTTCCCCCACTTAACTCTATTTTCTTCCCTTGTTCTGATCTGCGATCCCATTAGGGATTTCGAGCTTTAGAGCCAAGCGAGCAAAAGCAGAAAGCGATGGGCCTCTGGAATTTGAAGTCCCAGACTCCTTCTTCTCCCTCCTTCGTGAATTCAGCGAGTGCTTTCAGGAGCATATTTCAGGTGAGATGAACAGGCCTTGCCTGTTGGGGATATGGAACCACACAATTCCACCTTGGGATGCCTTTGAATGCCAGAACGTGAAAATGGCAGCAGTTGGTCTTTGGTGCTTCCTCTCCAAAGAGCACCGAGAAAGTACAGGGGGCAATGCATTTTTTAGGTTCTCTTACTGGTTGACTGAGCTCTCACCTTTTGTCACTCTACTTAGAGAAGTTGATAGTTCCTTTTTTGATAAGAGTTAAAGAATAGTTTTTTTGTGAGTTTTTCGGGTTATGTGGCCATGTTCTAGCAGAGTTTCTTTCTGACGTTTCGCCAGCATCTGTGGCTGGCATCTTCAGAGAGTTAAAGAACATTACCTACATTGACCCATGGATAAATCGACCCAGGTTTTTTGGGGTCAATTTTTTGACTAACATTTGTAGATTTATATATGAGTTTATACAATAACTTCTTTGTTTCTTTTCCCCCAGATTTTATTACAAACAAATATTTTAGCCTCTGCCTCCAAGTGGCGCTGGAGGTCTTACACCGGAAGCTACCTGATGTCTGTTCAGAACTGTGCTGCTCAGTGATCGGCTACCTGAGCTCCTGCAACCCGGCAGCTGGACAGAGGTTCGCCATATGACTGTGATGATGGTGGTTGGAAGAGTTTTGGAATCACTTGTGCTGGATATCTTGGTAGCCATAGGTCAGGCCTGGGCAATTGCATGAGAACAGGGGTGAACTCCCTCCCCAACCCCTCCCACTGCTGGCTGTACCCCACTAACAGTGCTCTCAAATACTTCTTATCTTCATTTGAGTCCTTCCCAAAAAGGGTAACAGGAAGTGTCATCCTGTCACCAGTCTCATTGGTTCTGGTCCTGATGTTGTTGTTGTTAATGTGGGGTACCAGCGTTGTGTATTGGTTTGAGTATTAGACTGACTCTGGTGACCAGGATTCGATTCCCAGCTTGGCCATGAAACTCACTGGGTGACCTTGGGCAAGTCACACCCTCTCAGCCTTAGGGAAGGCTCTCCTGATATCTGGTCTTGATATCTGTAGCCATATCCTCCGTCATTTGTATGAAAACCATGCAGGTATTTGACATCTGCTATCCTGCCTCCCTCTTGATCATTTTTTCTGTCTGCCAAACAGGCCAAGCTCTTCCAAATATTTGTCATAAGAGAACTGTGGACTGTCTGGCCTGCTGGATGCTGTTGGACTATGTCTCCCATCAGCCCTAGCCAGCTTAGCCCATGGTGAGGGCTATTGGGAGTTGTAGTCCACCCACATCTGGAGGGCCACACAGTCCTCACCTTGCCATAGGTCTTTGTTTTCTCTGACATTCCCACCCTCACTTCCCTTTGTTAGCTGTGGGTACATTTGGTTGTTTTTTGTTTTCATTGGTACATTTAGCTGGCTTTGAGGACTTGGCTCTGTGGGTGTTGTGTGGGAGTGGCGTTGGTTCTGGATCTTCTCTGACCGGGTTGTTCTTCCTCTTCAGCCCCCTCCTGGTGTTTCTGAAGGATGCCACCTGCAGCCGGGCGCTGGACAAGGTTCTGGAGGTGTCTGACCCAAAGGCCTTGCGCTCATTCTACAAGGCACATGTCAAGGGGCAATTGCGGGTCCTGGCGGAGCATGGTGTGGCCAACTTCACCTTGCAGCGGCTCATCCAGGCTGCCTCCCGGAAACTGGTGAGTAGGGAAGCCACACAGCTGCTCCTTGGCGGCTGGATGAAAACTTTCCATTTGCCCTCATATGATGCTACTGATCGTCTTTTCATCCTGTGGCAGGCCTTCTGATTGGGAACCCTTTCCCACTATGCAGTTATAGCCCTATGATTCCACTTTAATTGTTATGGATCTGCATTTTTGGGAGGGGCATACAGAACTAGGAGCTAGCATAGCATAGCAATAGCAAGCAGTAAGTACATTTCTATACCGCTTATCAGTTCACTTAAGTACTCCCTAAGCAGTTTACAATGTGTAAGCTAATTGCCCTCAACAAGCTGGGTACTCATGTTAGCGACCTCAGAAGGATTCAAGCCTGAGTTGAGCCTAAGCCCCTGGGTGGTACTGAATTATGGTTTGTGAGTGAGTGGCTGCAGTACAGGCATTAGCCACTGTACCACCAGGGCTCTAATTTACAAGAGAAGCACAAAACAAGTGACATAGTGGTTTGAGCATTGGATTATGACTCTGGAGACCTACTTGGCCATGGAAACTCACTGGGTGGCCTTGGGCAAGTCACAGACTTTCAGCCTTCGAAAACAATGCTATAGATTTGTTTTTGGGTCAGAATGACTTGAAGGAGAACAACAACAACATACAGAACTGCTGTAATTGTGCAATTTGGGTGCAGCCTGAATTTCCATGCCATCATTCATATGGAGCTGGCGTTAAAAAGTGTTTTGATTTGGGCTTAAAATAATCAATTACATCAGGGTTGGAGAACCTGTGGTTCTTTGACATGGTGGAACTCGAGCCTCCCTCCATCTTAGCTGGTATGGTGAAGGACTATGGAATTTATAGTCTAGAAACATCTAGATGTCCACAGGTTTGTTTTTTCTGGTTGCCACTCTTGTGCACACTCTTGATTTGATTAAGATTGGAATAGAAATGTGTGATAGGAGTGGACTTCCATCCCCCATTCCAGAACATGTTCTTATCCTTTCCTTATAAAACTGGAAGACGGCACATGGCTGGGAATGAAAGAATCAAGCAGCACCTTTGGGACTAATTCATTTATTTTAGTGTGAGCTTTCGAGGGTGTCTGAAGAAGTGGATTGAAATCCATGGAAGCTTATGCTAACAGTCTCAAAGGTGCTTCCAGATTCTTTCATTCCCTCCTTTCTTTTTCCATTTTATGCTGAAACCGACTAACATGGCTATCTCTTTGAAAACTATTGTTTCTTTGTCTGTTCTTCAGTTGGGACAACTATTTGAGGAATTGAGCCCAGGCGTGGAAGAGATCATGGCCCATGAGCACCTGGGAGTGATCACGGCGCTTCTGGGGGCCTGTAGAAAACAGGGGACTCACCAGCCGGAGGTACTGCAGATCCTCATGGAGGTAAGGCATCCTGCCCTTTGCCTCTGTCCCCTGCCCAGTATCTGTAACCTGCATCCTTTTGCTGAGTCTGATCTCTTTCCTCTCCTTCAGGCTTTTCACTGCTGGGAACCTTCCTCCCGCCAAGTGTTGTGTGCTCCTCTGATTGCTTCTGTGTTGGCTTATGAGGTGTATTATGGTGAAGAGGAAGGGGAGGATCCGTCACAGTGTCAGGTAGGTTACACCAGAAAAAAGTTGTGATACAGCAAAGATGGATTCTGCTCCTCTTCTTTTCTTCCTAAACTGATTCCACATAACATGGTTATTTATAAGAGCTGCTATGCAGTGATAAGAACTGGTGCCTGAGTTTCCTTGCTTTCATCTTCCCTGCTCATCCCCTTTTCCTCTTGTGTCATGTCTTTTAGATTTCAGACAAGGACTGTCTCATTTGTTGTTGACCTAGTGCAGGCTTTTTGTGGGGCAAGAACAGAGTAATAGAGGGTATTTAAAGATTTTTCCCTTTAAAGGTAACAATAGACTCCTTTAGAGTCAACACAGATTTTAGCTTAAATTGTGTTACCACCCTCATTTCCCTGGATCCAAATTTCTCTATGCCTCATGTGGACTGGAGCATTGCTTTGTTCAAAAACGAAAACAGAGACATCTCACGGTTTTTAAAGGTATTTTTGTAAAACAAACACAGCTTGGAAAAGTAATAATAACAATTTTATTTTTTGGGGGATTACCATGCCCAGAAAACCTCAAATAAGGCTTCGTTCTTGACTGTAGTCTAAAAAACTATAAAAGTAAGTTGTACCTAGGAGTTGTGTAGTTTGGAGACATAGGTTGAGTTTCCCTTATCCAGAATTCCGAAATCCAACATTGTCCGTATGAGTGGCTGAGATAATGATGCCTTTGCTTTCTGATGGTTCAGTGTACATAAACTGGTTTCATGCACAAAATTATTTAAAACATTGTGTCTAAGATTACCTTCAGGCTATGTATATAAGGTGTATATGAACATAAATGAATTTCATGTTTAGACTTTGGTCCCATTCCCAAGATATCTCATTATGTACATGCAAATATTAAAAACTCTGAAACCCTCCAAAATCCAAAACATTTCTGGGCCCAACCATTTCAGATAAGGGTCACTCATCCTGTATAGCTCAGCTTCTGAGGAGTAGTAGAAGTGAAGTGCATAACAAGATATGTGTTAAATAGCTTTTTGTGGCTTTTTCGGGCTATGTGGCCATGTTCTAGAAGAGTTTCTTCCTGATGTTTCACCAGCATCTGTGGCTGTGGCAAGCATTCTCTGAAGATGCCAGCCACAGATGCTGGCGAAAAGTCAGGAAGAAACTCTTCTAGAACATGGCCACATAGCTCAAAAACCCCCACAAAAAGCTATGAATGCCGGCCATGAAAGCCTTCAATTTCATATGTGTTAAATCATTCTTGTTAGCTGAACCTTCTCTCGTTTGTCTCAGTACATGTCTGTCTTTCATCTAGGTGAACACAGCTCGTCCTTTGACCTCAGTCTCCTACCATGGCTCCTTAATGCTCCAGCACTTGTTACACTTTGCAGACCCCTCCATTGTACTGCGCAGCTTAGGGACCATGACCCCTGAGGATCTCGTCACACTGGCTTGCGATCCTGCAGGAAGCCACGTCTTTGATGCTCTCCTAGCCAGCCCCTCTGTCCCTGAAAAACAGAGGCGGAAGGTGCTGCGACTGCTCAAGGTGAACACTTCTCACTGGTATCTCACTGAGCCTGCTGGTATCAGGGTTAAAGAGTGCTCAAAATCCTTGGTTCCCCAGTTGCGTTCTGCGTAAAGTGTGCTGTTTCTAACATCCAAGATATGCTTACATTTCATTGACTGGATCACACTGGATAAGCTATAGGACAGATCTAGGTAATATCAGAATCCTGCCATATTTCTAGTACTATGACACAGTGGCAGAATTTGGCATTTGTTTCAGCCTTTTTAAAATTTCATTAGGAAAAGGAAAGTTTCTAGCTCTCAAGATGGGCATGAAGTGTTGTGTGCATGTTTTGATGGAACTCAGAAGCTATATGTATCTGAATTTTCTGTAATCAGCAGAGTTGGGTTTTAGTGACCCAGTACTAGTGGGAATGGATTGGACAATTTTGGATTGACAGAGCTTTATAGGTGGACATTTTTTTCCCTGCACCATCCAATTTGAGTGGGGGGGAAAATCACAATTGGAAGTCACTTCTATTTGCAATTTATGTGTTTGTCAGGGTATAAACAATGTACAGTGGTACCCCGGGATACGAAAGCACCGCGTTACGAAATTTCCGGGATATGAAAAAATTCTATAGGAAAAAACTGTTCCGGGTTACGTTTTTTTTTTCGGCTTACGAAAAAAATTTTTGGTGCTTTTCGGCGCTTTTTCGCACGAAATCGCGGCTTCCAGCGCTAGCGTCTATGGCTTTTTCGGCTTGCGAACGATTTCGGGTTACGAAGGGCGCCGCGGAATGGATTATTTTCGTAACCCGGGGTACCACTGTATATGATTTCATAGAATCATAGAAACGTAGAGTTGGAAGAGACCACAAGGGCCATCCAGTCCAACCCCCTGCCATGCAGGAAATCATAATCAAAGCATCCCTGACAGATGGCCATCCAGCCTCTGTTTGAAGACCTCCAAGGAAGGAGACTCCACTACACTCCGAGGGAGTTTGTTCCACTGTCAAACAGCCCTTACTCTCAGGAAGTTCCTCCTAATGTTGAGGTGGAATCTCTTTTCCTGGAGCTTGCATCCATTGTTCCGTGTTCTAGTCTCTGGAGCAGCAGAAAACAAGTTTGCTCCCTCCTCAATATGACATCCCTTCAAATATTTAAACAGGGCTATCATATCACCTCTTAGCCTTCTCTTCTCCAGGCTAAACATCCCCAGTGCCCTAAGTCGTTCCTCATAGGGCATGGTTTCAAGGCCCTTAACCATTTTAGTCGCCCTCTGGACACGCTCCAGTTTCTCAATGTCCTTTTTTAACTGTGGTGCCCACAGCTGGACACAGTATTCCAAGTGGGGCCTGACCAAAGCAGAATAGAGTGGCACTATTACTTCCCTTGATCCAGACACTATACTTCTATTGATGCAGCCTAAAATCGCATTGGCCTTGTTAGCTGCCACATCACACTGTTGACTCATGTTCAACATGTGGTCTACTTGGACTCCTAGATCCCTTCCACATGTTGTCTCCTTAAGCCAGGTGTCCCCTATCCTATTTAATTTAATTTAATTACTTCTGTCCTTTCCCTCTCCTTTTTCTTCAATCTTCAGGGTTGCTATCTATCTCTGGCTTGTAACAAGCATGGAAGTCGGGTCCTGGATGCCATTTGGAGCAGATCCAATCTGCCAGCCAAGCAAGAGATGGCTCAAGAGCTGGGTAAGACTCTTATTTTCCTTTGATCCATTGTTTTGATCCAGGATTGTGGTGGCAAGAGGGTCTAGATGAATGAATAGCTGCTAAAGCATGGTTAATCCGCTTTAACTCCTTCCACAGTTTGTGTCAACTGGGTTCTCTTTCCACCTCAGAAGTACCTACCCTGTCCTCCCATTGGCAAACCACACAGTACATTCAATAACACTTTGTGAGATGTAGGACCAGGCTTTTTCAGTTGTGGAATGCCCTCTCCTTGGAGCCCTGTTGACTCCAACATTGATTTCATTTAGGCTCCAAGTAAAAACATGGCTAAGTAGTAAAGCTTTGGGGCCTCACTGATGTTATTATGCACAGGCTTTTAAAACTGTTTTCATCTTTTAAACCTGTTTTAACTTCTTAATGTGTTTACTATGTTGTCTGGCCATTTAAATTACTTTTATTCTTTTACATTGTTTCAATCTTTTAATATTGGTTTTACCTGGGTTTCTCCCAGAGATCTTTTGATACAGGGTGGAATAAAAATATTTTAATATGTAAATAATAATAGGCTCAGATTTTTGGTCCTTAGAACCCAGTACTGTTTGCTTTAATTGGTAGCAGATCTTCAAGGTCTTAGGAAGAGAGAGGCTTTTCCTGTCTCACCTGCAATGTGCTGTTGGTTTTTAGGAAAGGTGCGGGCACTTTTAGCCTGAACAGGGGTTCTCCTTCCTCCTCTTCCCATTCTCCTTCTTCTCTAACTCTGTGTGTCTCCTCTTGTCTTTCTAGCTGAGCATGAGCCGCAGCTCCGGCATGACCCCTTTGGTCATCACGTGGCCCGCAACTTTGCCTTGACCCACTTCCTCAAACGCCGCCAGGATTGGGACCGCCACCAGGAGGCGGAAAAGAAACGGAGGGAGCTCTTTGCCGAGATCTTGGATGGATGAATCAGAACGAGAATGGGGATGCTGTGCGAGTTGGTTGCTACTGTGACATTTTGCCCATGGGAAGAAGCAGAGGACTGACCCTATTGGACACCCCAGTGCATTCATGCTCGGCATGACTGTTCCTGACCACAGAAACGCTGGAGGACAATGTGCTGGGTATTGTCATGGGGGCATCTCTCTTGCCTGCTCTCAAATGGATATTTTTTTTGCAGATATTGAGAGATCCTTTTCTTTACAGGTACTGTTGTGTTTCTTCTTTGGAACAGTGTCAGTGTAATTGTAGGCCAGAGCTTGGAAACTGTGGTTACCTCTTTCTTGCACTTGCTGCAAAGGCCCTGTTGTCAAGTGCTTGGTTATCTGTTTTTCTTAAGAAAGATGTTCCTTTACACACTTGTGGAGGATTCTGGTTGTTGTGTTGCACGGGTGCAGCTGATCCAATTGTATGAGTTCACAGATGACCGCTCTGGGAACCACAGGTATATATAAGCAACTTGTTCATATTCAGCCTAGTGAAGAGAAGACTGAGGGTTGATGTGATTGCCTTCTTTAAATACCTTAAGGGCTGTCACAGAGAGGAGGGGCAGGACTGTTCTCTGCTGCTCCAGAAGGTAAGACCAGGTCTAATGGTCTGACGTTACAAGAAAGTAGATTTTGGTTGAACATTAGAAGGAAGTTCTTGGTAATAAGAGTGTTTTGGCAATGGGACTATGGTGCTTTATAGACCGCCCAAAAGGGCGGTCTGCCGCCGCCCTTGTTTGCTGCGCGAGGGAGCCGCAGCGGACAAACCGCACGGCTCCTCCACACAGGAAAAAGAAGCTGCAAAAAGCAGCTTCTTTTTCCGGCGCTGTTATGATGCTGCAAGGCACCAATGACGCACTTGTGGTGTCATCAAGGCGCCGTGACGTGCGGATGCTAGGCATCCGTCACGTCAAAATGGTGGCGCCCATATGTATAGGGTGCCATCATTTTTAAGCCCTCGTTATGTGCGAGGGGCAAGGCGCGTCAGGAAGCGCCACCCCTCATGCATAATGACGGTGGTCAAAAGGCCCCATCTATAAAGCGCCTATATTGCCTAGAGAGGTGGTGAGGTCTCCTCTGGACGCTTTCAAAATACAGACTTGACAGTTACCTTCTAGGGATGTTCTAGCTGGAGATCCTGTATTTAGGATCTGCTATATGGTCCATGAGGCCCGTTTCAACGATGTGATCCTATGATTTTATTATTTTAAAGCAAAAGTGGCAAGTGGGAGATAGGCTTTTGGCTGGTTTTGAGACTAAACAGTGGAAGGCAGATGGGAAGAAGATTGGAGGAGGGCACCCACTGGACAGACTTTCTAGGAGAAAGACAGGAGCTGTCTCTCATTAGAAGAGTATACCCAGGGAACGTGGACAATGTGTGACCCTCCCGATGAGGTTGGACAGCAACTCCCATTATCCTTGGCTAGTGCTTAGGGATGATAGTAGTTGAAGTGCATTGACACCTCAAGAATCAGAAGTGTGTTGGTCAAATTAGTTTCTTTCTTTTAAAAACAATGTTATCTTTCTAATACTTCCAGAGTGACTACTTTGTGCTAAGATAGGGCATGAGATCCCCTAAGTCAGCCCCCTTCCCATTAGGTAGGTGGGGTGGGGAATGACACCAGAAGTTCACTTCTGATGGACTTGGATGGAACGCATTTCTGTCTGGAATATAAAGTATTGGGCTAGAGCCAATGCACCTTCCAGTCAGTATGCCAACAGTGTTTATATTATGACAAGCACTCATATAAGCTACTTAAAACTACCAGAGTCACCATTTATTAAGCTCCTTGGTGCCCTTGGTATGGAGGGATGGAAGCAAACCTTAGTTCCAGGTCCTCCAAGGTTACATCCCTTTAATTGTTGGTCCAAACAGATGAGAGCCCTGAGCTTTGTTCAGTCCTGGATGGAGCGTGTTGCAGGAAGGTTTCAGCCTTCGTAAGCACTCAATCTGACATGGGGATGCCAGCTGTCACCACCCTCCAAGAGGCGGCGGATGTAGTGGGAGGCACCCAGGAGGATGTGCCCGACGCCTTGCATGATGGTGGAAGCCACCCGCAGGATCTCCCTTGGGGAAAGGAAAGAGAAAAAATCATAGTACTTCTCCATACACAGCTTGTCCACTCAAAGGACCCATGTATTAGAAATACATTTATTAAAAAATGACCCAATAAAAGCAAAATATTAAGCACTCTGGTCAAGATCCTACTGAAGGTGGACAAAGCAGAAAAACCTGTTGTCACAGTGATGCTGGATTGATGCTGTTTCTTTTTGCACACTCAATAATTCTCACTTGGAAGACACAACTGAGGTCTCGGATGCTCATTGCACGAACACCACAAGTAAGAAATTTTAGTCTGGTGTGAGTGGCTTGAACTGCCTCTGCCCAGAATCTTCAGCTGGAATCCTTTGGGGGCTTTTCAAGTTAGGCAAGTGGTTGTACTTTACTAGAGGTTGTGCAAGGGTGGAATTCAGGGTTGTGCAAGCTCTTGGGCCACTTTGGAGAACCAGCCTTCCAAGATACACATGATTTAAGAAACAAGGTCCTGTCTGAATAAGAAAGTCTTTGTTCCTAAAGACCTTTAATGCACAGTGATCTCTGTTCTCTTGGGAGTGGCAAGAAAGCCACAGCAAACATGTTGTTGCAAACTCACCTCAGCACCTTCTTGGGTCCCAAGCACTTGAAATCGCAGCTCATGGAGTAGAGTCCATAGAACGTTGCTGAGATATTGAGGCTACCAAAGAGGTCTCGCGGGTTGAGCTTGTAGACATCGAAGGTGATGCGGGCAATGTCCTGACTGTTCCGGGGTTTCTCTCGGCTAAGCGCATAGGTTCGGCTGCCACCCTGTTGGTGGATGGATAGAGAAAGGTCTGGTAATTTCAGACAAGCAGGCTTCAATGTGGGGAGGATCATTAATGTTGGTTTACTGTGACTATGATATTGACACCTTGGGTGCTAGGCAAAGATGAAGAGTTGAACAAAGCTGGTGGTACAGAAGAAAGAAAGGTGAGGCTGCTTGAGTCATTTCTGGAAATGGTTTTGCTAAGTTCAGGGATGAGGAAAGTGGCACAATAACACATTTTCTGTGACTTCCTGATGTCCCACTTTTTTTAATTTTAAAAAAATATTGGTAAAAATTTGCAGACTGCTGCAGTCAGCTCAAAAATGTGACATATTGGGCTGAATTGCCCCATGGCTGATTGTCAGCAGAAACTGAATCAAAAAATTAAATTGGGTCACTCCCAGGTCACAGGGGTAAAAAATAGCCTTTGCTATTTGGTTTGGTTGCTCCAGTGGCACAACAGCCCTCTAGCACAACACATTCAAATGGCACAAGACATTCAAATCTTGCCTCTACTGTTTGTTACATTTCTATCCTGTCTTTCTTCCACTGTCTATGGTGGCTGCTGGAAGTTGCAACCCAGCAGCGTCTGGAGGATCCCATGATCCCCACGCTGGGTCTAATGTTTTCTTCCAGACGCTTGGTTTACCTAGCTCTTTACACAAAGGAAACAGTGTACTGCCTTATGGCCTTGTCTCCATACCTTGCAGTGACTCCACTTCTGGCCCTTTTGTAGCACCATCAGGGTTGTGTTATCTTCCAAGGCCTCAAAGAACTCCTCGGTCTCCACCAGAGTGCCATCCTCATCCAGCACCAAGGAAATGATGCCAGAGACCAGCAGTGTCTCTCTCGCCTGAGGAAGAAGAAAACAGGGATGTGTCAAAGATTGTTACCATGTTATGGCATAAGCAGACGTAAGGCAATGTGACGCTTGAGTATGCCTTTTTTTTGGTCATTGCAGAAGGTGATACACAACCACGATATTATAATAATAATAATAATAATAATAATAATAATAATAATAATAATAATTACACAGAAGAGCTGTACAAAAGAAGGGATAGGATGATTGACACATGGGAAGAAGAAACCTATGAAAATGAACCCCAGATTCTAGAAAGCAAAGTGAAAGCCACACACAAAATAATTTGGGAAGACTAAATCACCAAAGCCAGTGTAGTGTAGTGGTTTGAGCACTGCACTATGACTCTGGAGGGTCCAAATCCTGGTTTGGCCATGTAAACCCACTGGGTGATCTTGGGCAAGTCAATACTTTCAGCCTCAGAGGACAGCAATGGCAACCCACCTCTGAAGGAACTTGCCAAGAAAATCCCATGATAGGTTCAGATGCTGGGACCTAGATGTATGCCCTCGGTGAGTGTGCCACTTCTTGAAATTTTTGCATAATTCTGGCAACCAATTTTGAGGAGGTCTACAAGCAGCTGTTTACAAGTCTTGTCCAACTACTCTTTTGATCACATACATCCATGAGAACTAGAAACTTGATTTTATTTGCAACAAAAGTAGGTTCTCATGTAAGTGCACATCTGACTGTCATTTTCCCATACTCCTGTGCATTTATGGTTTCTGCACTTTTCACTGTTGCTCCCTGGCAGGAGAGGACTGCTCACATCATCCTGCACCACCCTGCTTTCCATTGCTGCCATTTTTGATTTGCAGAAAGAAAACTGAGGCAGAGACAGTTACTCTTCTATGCCCAAGTGAGTGAGCCCATGGCTTTGGTCTCACCACAAAATGGACTCTGGAATTTGCCTTTCACCATGGCTATATACCCCTGCATTATGGCAGAATTGGTTCTTGAACCCAGGAAAATACAGCTCAATAGCTCCTGGCGCTCATCACAGGAACTTATCAGGTTGTCAGGAGAAAAGACTACTACTCACCTTCACCAATAGTTCGTGCAAGGTCCCTGCCATTAACCCCTTGCGGATGTTGCGTTTGTGGTCACACACCCGGAAGGGACGCTGTGGTGGGGGGGCTTGGTGACCAGACTCGCCGGGTGAGTTCTGAACCCGCACTTGATACTGACCTGGGGGACAGAGACACAAACACTAGCTGAGATGCTTCACAAGAAGCCTGATCACCAGATCTGACATCTGAAACCCACCATAAAAGCCAGTCAGATGTATTGAATGATGGGGTTCTATGGTGCTGGAAAGCAGGGTATTGCAAGATGACACAACCAGCTGCTTCTCACCAACATGCAATGATGCAACAAAGAATTGTGGCAGGAGAACCCCACAGGGGACATTGCTTCTGCTCCCCATAGCATCTTCCACTGGCAGGAAGGGGATGGCTATGTCATCTGTAGAGCCCTGCTCTCCAGAGCTGCAGAACATAATCACTTAAGATAGTTGACTTGCCATCAAGGTGGGTTTTGGGCCATTCCAAAGAAGCCTACAGCTAACAACGCACTGCTCTCACCTTGAGATTCCTCCCCCTTGCCCTGAAGCCTGGAGAGGAAGGGTCAGGGCCAGGCCTTCAGATCTGGCAATTCTAGCGCATACTGAATTCATAGCCTGCTTTTCAGCCAGGACTGGCATCTAAAATGACCTCCAATTAACTCTGCTGACACAACCTATTGATAGTAGGGCTATGTTGGAGGTGTTTATCACAGTCTCTTTTGGCCCCTGCAGGCCATTGATGTCATCATAGTCCAAGTTCCACCTCCAGGAGGAAGTGACAGCAAGAGCTGAGAGTGGACTTGGGGCCTGGCTGATAGCAAAGAGGCTACTCTGTAATGTTGAACTATAAAAATCCCATTTCCTAGGCTCTGTGTTGTGTGTATTGGCTGCATTTGGGATAAATCCATAAAAAGGACTATGAATTGAAAGATAACATTTTATCTTATGCTACCCTGAGCAAACCTAGTCTTATCTGATTTTAGGAACTAAGCAGGGTCTGACTTGGTTGGATGGAAGACCACTGGAAGGGATGTCCAGAAAGGGCCAATGAAGGCCTCTGCCTGAAACCCTGAGAGGCTTTATTGCTAGTCAGAGCTGAGCATATTGAGCTAGATTGACTTTGATTTGACTTGGAATAAGGAACTTTCTTCAATGCAGTGCAATATATGCATGTATGTATGTTCTGTATATATATGTGTGTTTATATACATATATACACATACACATACAGTTGGCCCTCTAGATTCAGCCATTAATGGCTTTAATATATATATTCTGAAAAGCAAATCTTGATGTTGTCATGTAAGGAAAACAATTTTACCATATAATAATAGGACTTGAGCATCCATGGATTTTGGTATCCATGGGAGGTCCTGGAAGCAAACCCCAGTGGTTCAAAAGGTACTACTGTACATACACACACACCTATAAAATAGGATACACTAAACCTGCATCAAAATGTTAAAGTGTGGGCTGCCATCTAGCTCTTTCCTGTTGGATTCTATCCCCTCGGGTTTCTATTTCCATCTTCCCCTACCTATTTTCCAGCATTAAAATACTGACACTTCAGCCAATTGTTAGCAATCTTCCAGTCATACTCACTTCTCACTCCCTGTTTTCCACCAGCCCCATACTATAATCCCACCAGCCCTTAGACTGCACTGCAGAAATAATGCAGTTTGATACCACTTTAGCTATATTTAACCGGAGAAGGCTGAATATCTAAATATCTCACAAAACTACAAATCCCAGAATTCCATAGCATAGAGCCAGGGCAGTTAAAGCAGTGTCAAACTGCATCAGTTCTGCAGTGAAGGTATAGTGAATGATCTTCCTGGTGGAAGAAGGCATGTGAATTTTGCTCAAGGGTTGCCCCCCAGGAGTAGAGAAGGAAGGGAGGCAACACCACATTCCCCAAGTGGTATCTAGAAGGGTCCCCAAAACTGTTTTTAAGGATGAGGGAGGGCAGGTTGTTATTAATTTTGCTTACTTATAGGTACTTGCAAGGACAGGGCAAATTACTTTTGTGGGCAAATTAATCCACCTGTGTTGGATGGGGTTACTACGCTCCCCCTGAAATCTCAGGCTTGAAGTTCAGGTGTCCTGGATTCTTCTTTGAGCCTGGATGCCCAGGTTTCAGCAGTGGCCAGGAGCAGTGGTGTCACTAGGCAGTGGTGTGTGGGGTGGACCACACTGGTTGACACCACATAGGGGGAAGTCACTTGGTGGGATAGTAGACCCTGGGGGAGTGGACAGCTACCTTCCGGGACCTGCATGGCCATGGCCATGTCTCGCCACTCTCACATTACGCAAATTATAGTGCTGTCATTCCTTTGTTGTTATTGTGTGCCTTCAAGTAATTTCCAACTATGGCGACTCTAGGCAAGCCTATCATTGGGTTTCCTTGGCAAGATTTGTTCAGAGGAGGTTTGCCATTGCCTTCCTCCGAGGCTGAGAGCCTGATACTTGGTCACCAGGGTCATCTAGTGGGTTTCATATCAGAGCTGGGAATTCACATCACACAATTACGGTGCTATCATTCCACTTTAACCACCATGGCTCCACTCTATGGAATCCTGGGATTGGCAGTTTAGGGAGAGGTACTTAGAATTTTTGGCCAAAGGGCTTTGGTGCGTCACGAGACCAGAAATCCCCCAGACTAATTTTAGGGGAAGTTGAACCCTATGTCTCCCCCATTCCAAAATCCATGGCCTAGAAACCTCCAAACAGCTCTCAACCCAGGCCTCTTCCACTTTCCTCCTCCACCCCCTTCCCTACCACCGAATACTTACTGTAACAAATTAGTCGGCACCAAAGCATTGATATACTCCATGATGCAAGGGCAAAACAACTGGGGTTCTATGCAGATAAGACTCCTTTCTGCTGTTCTTTCTTTCTTTCTTTCTTTCTTTCTTTCTTTCTTTCCTTGCGTTAGCTCTGTTGTAAAGGAGCAGTTATCTATCTGCTTGTCTATCTGGACTCTGGACTGTACAACTCATGCGCAAGGAGTTGTTGTTATGGTGGGGGGGGAATAGGGGGCAAATTCCAAGGTGAATCATTGGAGACAGGGCTGGATAATGCTCTGAGTAACTTCAGGGTTGTCAGCTAAACTGTCTGGCTTCTAGCAAATTTCATTTTGTCAATGGGGAGCTACTTGCTTACGCACTGGGAGCAGTCAAGAGGTGTCTCTATTAGGAGTGAGGCTAAGGATGTATCCACACTGCAAAAATAAAGCAGTTTGACACCACTTTAACTGTCATGGCTCAATGCTATGAAATCTTGGAATTTGTACTTTTGTGAGATATTTAGCCTTCCCTGTCAGAGCGCTCAGTGTCCCATCAAACTACAAATCTCAGAATTCCATAGGATGGAGCCCATGATAGTGAAAGTGGTGTCAAACTGCTTTATTTCCTTAGAATGGCAGCAGCCTAAATTTCCTATACTTATGTAGTGTATTTGTTATCCTGTAGTCTGGTTTTCTATAAATAATTGCTAAACTATCTAAGGATTTTGCATCAGATTTGAAGTACTTTATATGTGAGAAATGGCACAATAACATTAAAACAAAAAAGCACAGCATTACACTGTAGTCCTCAGGCAGAATTAATCAAACATTAATTAAAATTGTAAATTGAAAGCCTGCTGGAAGCTAATTTTTTGGATGAAGCATTTAAATGCAAATAAAGAAGGAACTTGGGAGACATCCTGTGGTCAAGGGGCCAATGCAGAGAATCTCTTGAAGTGTTTTTGGACTGTTACTCCCAGAATCCCAATGGCTGGCCCAAGCGACCACTCAACCTGGGCACTTGATCTTCTAGAGGGAGCACAAAACCACCCCACCCTGCTTTCCCAGCTTCATGCCAATGGCCAGGTTTCTCCAACTCCAGCGACTTCAGGAAGTCCATCTTGATCTGGAAGATGAAGAACCAGTTTCTCATGGAATGAATTTTGTATTTTGTACTAGTGAAATGGGAACCTGGGCTGTTTTCTTTATGTTCTGGATTATTAGACTGTGCTGTGTTTCTGCCTTTTCTATCCATGATGCTAAGGATGCAATTATGCAGGTGATGAGAGAGCCTTGCAGCTCAGATCCGAGCATCAATTGTTCCTCCAAGAATGTCTCCTGTCTCAAGAAGGGTGTGTGTGTGTGCGTGCGTGCGTGCGTGCACTTTAATCCAAATTTTGGAGTGAGGCAACCCCCTCTTTCAGAGCATGTCCACATTATATAATATAGGCAGAACATGAAAAGGTCACTTTTTGGAATAGAGCTCTCAGAATCCCCAGCAATTTTTTTGGGAATAGAAAATCCAGAATTCCATCCCCAAATCTGGTGGCAACGTCCAAGTTGTATCCAAGCACAGTGAATATAGGGTGCCCTGCTCCCAGCCCACTGTCTTCTTCTTTTGATGTAGAAAAAACTCTGCAAATTTGTATTAAGAGGAACACGGCATAAATTTGTTTCTTATGCCTTTGATTGCTATCAACGCTAATGGCCCAGGATTCAGCTCACAACAGATGGGCAAAGTGTCTTGACTTTGTGCAGGAATGGAGTGTGGTGTCCCCTGGTTGGAGTGGGTACTCATTGGACTAGAACCTGGACGCTGAAACCCAAATCGGGATACCCGCTGATGAAAACAATTGCTCATTTTTTCCTTTGCTTTCTCACTTCAGGCCCCACACTGCTACTTTTTGGCTATTTTTAAGTTTTGGTTTACAAGAAAGGCCAGAAGAAGAGAGAGCAAAGCCGGATGCGGTTAGCTGCCCCATGGAGCTTGAAAACAGGCCTTTGGTGTGGCCAAGTGGGGCCAGGAGCCTCAAGGCTGAGCTGCGATCTTGGCTGGAGGTGTGAGTGTGAGATGCAGGTTGGTGCAGTCTAATTTGTCTTTGCTGTCAGATGATATTGCTAATAAGCTGGGCACCCCGGCTCTGGTGGGAGAGAAAGCAAAGCGGTGGTAGATTGAAGGACCAAGCATTGGGGGTCTACAGGCATCTTGGCTGAGGATGGAGTCCATGGCATTGGTGGCAGGTTTGGACATCTCTCTTGTCTCTCCATTCTCTTGATAACAGGAGCTCATTGTCCTCTCTTCCTGCATCCCAACATTTCACTGCTTCCCCGTCTTTTTCTTTCCATCTTTATCTAGATCAGATGTAGACGCTCTCTGCAGCTTAGAGGACCATTCTAGGGCAACCTCAAGCCCTGGTGGTCTCTCATTTTGAGAAACCAGAAACTGTGCTTTGCCATTCTCAGTTGCTTCTGGGGGCATTATGTTCGTGTGCGCTTTCAAGTTGCCTGTTGTCTTATTACAACCTCAGAAATGTCACAGGGTTTTGTGCAATTTTTTTAATGACCTTCACACAGCCAAAATAAAATTCCTACAATTAGTCAATGCTTGCTTTGAAAACAAAACTTGTAAAGAATTACATCTTCTAGTGTAATATGAAAAGGGGAGGCCACTTTTGAATTATCTGTTGGCCCACCTCCTCTGCATATAGCACTAGAATTGCAAGCAGACATTCAACAAGTGACAATCTTTCCATGCTGAAGTCCTCCCTTGTTACTTAGCTGCTGGAGGCCATCATATTCAAAAGCCCAGTAATAGAGAATAAATCTGGAAAAGTATCAGATCCCTTTGTTACTTCTTTCAAGGAACATCTCTTTATTTTTAATTAGTATTTATATCATGATGTAGAAGAGAAGCAAGAAGTCAAGAGTGTGATTTAGAGGCCATTCATGAGATGAGAGTTCTCATTGAAAAGATCCACTGTGATTATTTCTTGGAATGGATTTATAGATTTTCACTTTCCTACAGAGCAAAGGGGCTTCTTCCATTACATTAATCTGTGTATCCAGTTTTCAGAACACCAGCTCTGGGTCAGGACCGCTGGTTCCATGGTTAGGAGAGAAGCTTTATCTCCTTTGGTTCAGTCTTGAGAAACGGTCACTGGCTACAGCCTGGTTCTCTCAGCCATTTCCTCTCTCTCCAGTCTGGCTCTCCTTCTTTCCTTTCTTCCTCCTTATTCCTCTTTGAATCCAGCCTCTTCCTCCATGGTTTTTACTTCTTCCTTCTCCTTTCTTTAGTCTTTCTGTCAGTGTACTTGTCCTCCTTGATCCCTCTCTCCTTTCATCCCTCCTTCTGAAAGGCTAGCACAAACACATGCAAGTATAGAACTGGAAGGCTACCAACTCCTTTCTTTCTTTTTCCCTTTTCAGCTGCATTCTCAGTTCTTTGCTGGATGGGGCCCTTTGCAGGTAAGAACCAGAAATTCATTCCTGGAACTGGTACCCCAAGATAGGTTTACATGAGATCTCAGAGAGGCCTGGATTCCTTTGCTGGGCCTTTGGATTAAGAGAAGGAATTCCTGCCTTGCAAAAAGTGAGGCTGCATATTTTCCTCATTACTGAGACTTGGTGTTTTTTGTTTGAATGGCATATTCTGTGCTACAGAGGTGGATGCTTCATATGACTGTCTCTTGTAACATACTGCCCTCCAGATGTTGGTGGAGAACAGTTCCCACCAGCCCTAGCCAGCATTGCCAATGATCAGGAATGCTGGGGCATGCAGTCACATAGTCTTTGAAGGCCACGTGTTTCTATACCCTCCAATCCTTTACTGATGAAAATGAAAACATGTGTGGTTGAGCAGTGAAAAGGGAGAGATTAGAAAGCATGATGGCAAAAGTGTTTTCATAAAGATGACACTTCATGCTCTAAGCAGAAACCCCTGACATTTATATAATGAGCTCAAGAAAGCCTGAAAAAAGAGAGGAAAAGATTCCACCTAAGTAAATACAATCCTCTCTGTGAGTTTTCATCCACAGCCTGATTAACATCCCTCTCCCAATTATTGGAAAATCTTAATCAAAGTTACTGCTTTCTCTCAGGTCCAGAATTCACCTTCTTTGCCCAATGAAAAAAAGGCCTTTGGTCTGCTCCAGCTTTGGGGCTTTTCTCCATCTCTGTCTCAAGAGGGTCATACTCCGACCCTCGGTCCTGTCTCGGTGACACCACAGGGTCAAGCATGGATGAGTACCAGAGGGCAGCAGCCTTCCTCTCATTCTCTCCTCTCCTTATTCTCACCTTTTTATTTATTTTAGTGGACCTTTGCTCCATAACCAGCTGTTACAGGAAGGTAGGGGACTGATTAGACAGGCTTTAAATTGGTGTTGTTTTAAGTGAGATTGCTTATTGGATGGTGTTTCACAATCACAGATTCAATCTCCCCCCGAAAATCAGCCAGCCATCGAAAGAATTGTGGAGGACGATTGGCTCCCAATTTTGGGAATGAGTCTTTGAAGGCCTCCATCCCTTGTAACTGGTCACTTTCACAAATGTATGTGACTGCTCCAGGTTTTAAATTTTAAAGGAGCTACTCAAGGCATCAAACCCTACCCCCAAATTAGGTCCATAACTTTAGATAACTACTTCAAATCTGAGACCAAAACCATGAGGAGATTTACCACATCACTGAGCTGGAGACCAGCAGACACCCCTGTCTCCCCTCATGTGAGATTATTAGGCAAGTTATTCTTTGGTTCTAAGCATAGTATCTCCTCTTTTTTAAAAATGGAAGCATCTCCAGGAGTATGTATGCCATAGAGAGAGGAGGAGAGAACATATGCAACAAGCCAGAGTCTTCCACTGAGTTTGTCAGATCAAATCAGGCCACAAACTGAGCGCTACCAGTTCAGGAACCCCCAAACTCCCCTTTTCAGGATGACCTCAACTCTCTTATCTTGAAATATCACTGGTGCTGGGTTTTATCCAGGAAGATGGTTGCTAAATCTCTGGAACTTGCTGACACTGGAAATGAAAAGCTAGTTCTGCTCCAACTTGTGCTGTGTAATTTATGAAGAACAAGAGAAATAGTTAACTCTCATCTTCTAGTGGAGAACAGAAGGACAGGGTTAAAGGACCTCTTTTTCCTTTCTCAGGTTCACAGGGAGTTGCACTTCTCCCAGCCCCTAAAATCTCCTTGTCCTCTCCATTCAGCGTCTTTGCCAGAGGCGAATGGATCTGGTTGGCATGCAGAGCCCAAACAGGACAGAATGTATTGCGGTTCTACTTCTATCGACGGGAAGGGGAGAATCAGTGGACTACATATAGGGAACAAGGAGAAAGTTCTTTGTGGATCTCCACAACAGACCTGAAGTCAAAGGAATCTTTTGCTTGCTCTTACACAGTATTAGACAACACAGGAAACCGTTCTGCATCTCCAAGGAGTAACTCGGTTGACTTCTCGGTCATAGGTAAGTCTGTGCTTTGGCGGTGAATGAGTTCACCTGTTCACAAGGCTTGCCTGGTCTGGAGGTTACACATTTTCAGAAGGGGAATGTTTCAGAACTGTGTGGCTTTCTAGCAGCTGAGGGAATGTGGTGGAGGAAAGGAAATTATGTCTTCCATGCTGGATTGTGTTGAAGCAAAAGCTGTCATTTTATAACACATCTGCTGTCCAAATGGGCACCCAACGCAGTTTGGTCCTCATGGCTTCTCAAGGAATTTTGTAAATGTGTTTCTATGACAGTTTGAAGGAATCTGACAAATGTTTGATAATTTTATTCCCATGTTGACTGGATTGTTTTCTCTCCTTCTTTTTTGGGGTGTGTTACAGAGCCCCCTGAAGCGCCAACTCTTTCCCTGGTTCCTCTGCACCCTTTTTACATCTTGGGAGAAGAAGTCACCCTGAAATGCTCAGCTTCTGAGGAGAAAGACGTGGCAAGATACAGATTCTCCAAGGAACAAAAGGGCCTTTGGAAGCTGTTTGGGGAAGGGAAAGGGCCCCATGAAGCTTTTCAAGTGGATGCATATGCTACTGGGCAGTACAGCTGCAGGTACTGGATCCGGACAAGGGAAGGGCAAGAGATCAAGTCCTTGGGAAGCAACACCGTTCCCATAGTTGTGAAAGGTGGGTGAGTCCCTGTTTGGGATGGGATGAGGTGACAGTGTTCTTGTTGAATTCATGGGAAGCAAAAAAGAAGGAAGCCTGATAGAAAATACTTTTATTTATCTGTGTGATTTATATCGCAGCTTTCTCAGCACTGGGAAAGAACTCATATAGTTAGGGGTGTCAAGATCTTCACTGAGGGGTGGCTGGTGGGATTTCACTCTGCTATACTTTCATCCTGGCCTCTTTTCTGATTTTTCAGATTTTGGCTGGGGGAGTTATGAGCAATTGCCCCCAGAAAAGCCTCTCCTTCGCTGTGCGTTTCTGGAGGCGGGGGGTAGGCTGGGGTGGGAATTATGGGGCCCTCCAAATGTTGTGGGACTGCAATTCCCATCAGGCCCAGCTAGCATAGTCAGTGGTAAGGAATTCTGGGTGATGCAATCCAGGACCACATGATTCCCACCTTGTTATGGGCTTTTGTTACTGTTCTTTCCCCATTATTTCTTCTTGTGTCTGTTATAGGGCAAAATGACACTGTTTTGCTTTGACAAAAAAAGGCAAAAGATGCTAAATAGAAACAAGGGAAAAGAAAGCACTAAAATCTTCCTTTCCCAGAAAAGAGTAACAGTCAGAGGCAACTAAAGGGCAATTTACTATTATCTCCCTATCTGTATTTCAACTGAAGAAAAAAAAAAGTTGACCCTGGAATCTGTAACGTGAAGACACAAGACAGCTTTAAGCCCTACACAGTGCTTTTCCTGATAAGAGCTGCAACTCTAGAGAGCTCACCCCTAAATGAAAGATTTAGCCTAAAATTTCTAGGGGAACATGCTGCTTTGGGAATTTGGATTTTCTGTATACATGAGTGAAGAAAGGATAGAAATTCAAACAAAAGAACTACAGTGCTCCCTCCTTTCCTGCGGTCTTGGGACTCATGTCCCTCACTTATGCATGAGGGATGAATGGAGGGGGAATGAATGGAGCGTGTGCTCGCAGTGCACACCTGGGCACCCCTCTATGCCCACACTATATTCAAGCCAATGGGGCTTGAATATAAGCAAAACTCCATTTCCGTGAGGGGGTCTGGAATGGATCCCCCGCGAACAAGGAGGGGAGATTTTAGTGTGGTGGAAGCACTTCTAAATATTTGCAAACCCTCAGGTTCTGGATTTTATTGGATGGCTGGGATGGGGTGAGAATGTACAAAGACCAAGCCCAATGTCAGATCTACAGTTCTCCATAGGAGGCATGCCTTCTTCTCCAAACCCCCAAATTCATAACCACAGAGCCATCTTAGAATCCCTGATCTCTTTTGTTGCTGATTCTTCTCCAGATCCTCCGCCTGCTCCAGAGCTGACAGTGGAGTCTTCATCTGGAGTGGTCCAGGAAGGGGACACCTTGCTTATCATGTGTTCATCCAATGGGAACCACGCTAAGAAAATATTCCATTTCTACCAGGATGGAGCTGAGATTAATTCCACTAATAAGGGGTCTCTGAAGAGCTCCAATGTGTCTCTGAGCATCTCCCTACAGGCTCAGCCCAACCACACAGGGGAATTTGCCTGCAGGTATGAAGAAAGAATGAACGGCAGATGGATCATGTCTTCCTGGAGCCAGAGGTTGAACATCACAGGTGAATCTTTTTGGGAAAGGTGGCAGCATCACTACCAAGTGGAGAGAGCTTTATTCTGAAATGAGTTGGTATGTTTATGTGTCTTGTTTGAAATCACAAAGAACCTGGAAAAGATGAAGGGAGGAGAAAAGCTGGGTGCACTCAGGTGCCCCTGACAGCTAAAGATGGGGTATTACAAAGGGTGGGAGAATGGCAGGGGAATAGCCAGAGGCTAGATAGTGGACTCCATCAGATTGGATGAAGCCCTTATCCTTTGGGATCCTATTTGTGTTTCTTCTCTAGTAGAGGGTGAAAGTACACAGGCATTCATGACATCTGTAGAATGGAGACAGAGACTGACAAGGTTCTTCCCTGTCTTTGTACTTTCACTCTCTGGAATCTCTCTAAAAATCTGATCCATGTTACCTTCTGGAAATGATACCGGAAGATCCTTTTTACTGAATGAGGGACTTGAGACATGGGGTTTTGGTGGTATTTTAACAGCGAACCTTAAGAATTTTTAAGGAATGCATTATATGATCACTGAAAGTCCTGCTACTCATCTAACCTGAAACTTAAAAAAAAAAAGGGGGGGTAGATGTTAAGGGGCAAAAAACCCTCTTGAATACTAAAATTCTACCTCCTCTTTTTTTTTGGCTCAGTTTCCAGTTCAATACAAAATTCATACACAGCTTGGTGGGCTGCTTCATTTATGATCCTGTTGATGATTCCCTTCGTTTTCTGCTCCAGGAGAAAGAAGAGTGGTATGTGATAGAGCTTGTGGGTACTTCATTTCATAGTTTTAATAGGGTTCCCAGGGATCCTAATCTCCTGGAATTAATCCTCTATTTCAGATCAGTTTGTCAAACAATAGACAATGAGGATGAGTGCACTCTTTACATTTCCACCCACCTGTTTTCTCTTTCTGTTTGAAAGTATCAAAATCTCATCAAGAATGTGAGCCAGGAGACAACAAGGAGAATAGGGAGAGATGTCAAAGGCTGGAATCCAAAGTGCCAACCGATGGAGACTTACAGGTAGCAATGGACAGACCAGTTGGCTTGACTTTCTGCAAGAATGTGGCCTTCCATTTCTATATCAATTTGTAATTATTTTTCAGTTCAAATGCTCTATAGGAAATTTGATTGGTGGTATTTTGGCCATTATAACTATAGGCATTTGGGCACATCTTTCTTCTTCATTGGGACATTTTAATGAGCAATTTCTTTCTTTAAGTCGTGTCTTTATGGAGCCATAAAGCTGGTCCTTGAGTCCATTTTATGGAGATATAATGTTGGTGCTTGCGTTTGCTAGATCAAACGTTATGAAAAACAAACACAAATGCACTCAGACATACTCATTACATAAATTTGTGAAATAATTTTTTGTGTAGGTATTAGTGATAAACATGGACCTTCTATGTTTAGTGGCAATCTACCTTTGAATATTTAATGCTGGAGATAAACAAAAGCAGGTGATTATGATCATATCATGGTATATCTATCATAGTCTAAGGTCTCTTTGCTGAGTTAAAAATAAAAGAAATTCTGGGCTAGAACAGCACCCAGTCTGTTCCCAGAGTTCTGGGTTTACTTTTCCCATATTGATGATGATGATGATGATGCTTTTGTTCACTGATGAAAATAAATAAAATCCTAGTAGTTCCCTCAGTTTAGACAATCATAAATAAACCCTTCAGGTTTGTAACTATGCTCTAAAATGATAGAGCTATAATTTATTTTCCATTCTTCAGGGCCACCTAGTGGTTTTATGTCTGGCAGTCAGAGGCTTCCATGGCAAGAGCACAAGTCAATGGGCTGCAGGACTTTGGATGAGCCAAAGTGCTGGAACTTATGAATGAGATCCATCGTCTATTGATAAGGTTCACCACTTTGGATAGCTCCATTAATGTCCTATGGTTGTTCCTCCCCATTTGGAGGTTAAGCATTCATGGATTTGATTATTTGCAGACGGCTGTATTTGCTCCGCCACTGAAAAAGATATTCTGGAAGTTGACCATAGAACAGTACTTGAAAACCTCCAGGTGCCTAGAGACAGCACTTCTTTAGGATCTATAGGTCTTGATTCTGTGATCAACTTCAGGTTCTAGCTGAACCACACTCTGGCTAGAAAAGTGTTTTTTTCAGGTAAAAATAATAGCAAGTCTATATTCGTGGTTTTCCCACTTCCATCAGGGGATGAGTGCACCCCTAATCCCCATGAAAACTGAAGGCTGACTGTATTCATAAGATTCAGCATTAGCCTGGTCTGAGCAACTTCCCCTTCCCCTTCTCTTTGCCTCTGCAGGGCCCAGAGGTGGCCTATGCCCATCTCAGCTTCTCTTCTGCTCCTACTTTTGCTGGACCAGTGATGGAGAGTGGAGTCCCATATGTGGAAGAGGAGGGAGTCATGTACAGTGAGATTCTGTTGCGACCCATCAAGAGAGCAGAAAAATAATGAGAGGTTGTAGTAGAAAGAAGCTACTGCATGGGATGACAATGCTGCTAACCCAACATATCTGAAGTACCACCTCCTCCCATCTGAGCCTGCCAAAATTTGAGATTGTCAGAGGAGGCCCTGTTGTGTGCCGCAACATCTTGTGACATTAGGTTGGTGGGTACATGTAATGGGACTTTCCTTTTAGCAGCACCTCAGCTGTGGAACTTCCTACCCAAGGAAGTGAGACTCTCTTAAACGTCTGAGGGCAGTCAAAAAAGCATTGTTCTGTACAGCATTCAGTGTTTGCAATGGCTGTTTTAACTGTTTCAAAACTTGCTCGCAGGATTGTTTTTAGGTTGTCTTTAGCAGTTTTTAAAGTGCATTTTAACGTGTTTTAAAAATGTTTTTATCTCTGTGTTGTTTTAATTGGTTTTTATTTGTTCCTCACCTCAGGAACCCTTGTGGATTAGGAGGTGATACAAAAATACTTTAAATAAATAAATGCTATATTGTTTTAGATGTCTTTTGCTGATTTTACTTGTAGCTTTAGAGATCACAACACATGGAATGATAGAAATAAAATAAGCCTAGGCTCCTGTTTGTCATAACAACACAACCATAGGTCCTGTGTGTCATAACAACACAGCCACAGGCCCACAGATAAGGGGTCACCCTGAGGTCCAAGTTGCCAATCCAGGAAAGCATTCAAGGGGGGAACAGTTGGAACTGCAGGGCCAGATTGGAAAGGGGGTCCATCACAACGTCTTATGTCTTAATAAGTGCCCAGGAGAACAGCATCCAAACAAGAATCAAGATCAATCAATTCCCAAACCTATAAACTATTTGAAGAGCTCTTGCTTCGGTCCTGGTACGCATCAGGACACAGGCTTGGAAGTGCAAGCATACATAAGGACATGCTTTCAACAGATCTGAATTATAGCTGCACTTTCAACCTCTGGTCTGCTCTTTCAACCACTGCTGTTGTCCCCCCCCCCCCAGTTGTCCACATTGGCAAAATAAAGTGGTTATATCTTGTTTCGACCCTTAATGACAGCACACGAGGCTGAAACGGGATGAAAGTGGGACAAAGCTGTGCTCCAGGATGAAAAACCAGAGCAAAAGAAAAAGAAAAAAGCCCTTTAGTCTGCTCTAATGTGGAAGGTGCGCATTATCGTACCAGCATATAAACACCACATGAGTGTGGGAATGCAGGAAAGCCCAGGCCGCCTTAGGAAATGGTCTGGATCATTTACCCCAGGAGTAGCAAGATGCAGCTCCTGGCGCCATTGCTCACCCCAGATTCTTTTCATTTGAGTGTACAGGGAGTGTCTTCCACAGCTGAACAGCTCTTGCTGTCAGGAAGTTCTTCCTAACGTTGAGCTGGAATCTCTCTTCCTCTAGTTTGAATCCATTGTTCCAGGTCTTATTCTTTGGAGGAGCAGAAAACAAGCTTGTTCCATCCTCAATATAACACCCCTTCAAAAACGTAAACAGGGCTATCATGTCACCCCTAACCATCTCTTCCCCAGGCTAAACATACCCAGGTCCTTAAGTCGCTCCTCATAAGACCCCTCACCTGGACACACTCAGCTTGTCCACATCCTTTCTGAATTGTGGTGCCCAGAACTGGTTGCAGTGTTCTAGGTGAGGCCTGACCAAAGCAGAATAGAGGGGCACTATTAGTTCCTTTAATCTAGACCAGTGGTTCCCAAACTCCGATCTTCCAGGTGTTTTGGACCTCAGTTGCCAGAAGCCCCAGGCACCTTGCTGAACAGTAAAGAATCCTGGTACCTGAAACCCAAAACATCTGGGGGATGAGTTTGGGAATCACTGATCTAGACATTATACTTCTATTGATGCAGCCTAGAATCACATTGGCTTTTTTAGCTGCCACATCACACTGTTGACACATGTTCAACTTGTGGTCTACTAGGACTTCTAGATCCTTTTCACACATAGTCTCATTGAGCCAGGTGTCCTCCATTTTATATCTCTGCCTAAGTGCAGTACCTTACATGTCTCCCTGCTGAAATTCATTTTGTTAGTTTTGGCCCAGCTTTCTAATCTAACAAGGCCATTTTGAATTTTGACCTTCTCCTCTGGGGCATTAGCTATTCATCCTAATTTGATGTCATTGCAAATTTAATACGCATGCCCTCTACAAACCTGCCAATAAGCCAACCTGTGAAGGCTGCAAGACCACAAATGGTCAATGTGGTTGAATTTGTGGAGGCAAAGAGTTTTCTGGATGTGGGTGATGGAACCAACGATGATATCTTCCATGGATCTCTTATATGCCTATGATCAATAGTATAGATTAGGATGTTCACAGAAAGGAGAGTTTCAAAATATAAACTCCCCCCGCCCTAAAACTGGCTGAGTGCAATTGCTTTTTTTCCACCACTTTTTCATGTAGATGTTCTTTGGTTTTCTTAAGAGGCTTTGATGGTGAGAGAAGACCGAAGAAGCCACAGGAAGGCGGATGTGGAAAGTACCTTCAGCTGCATAAAACACACACCTATCTGCTCACCAAAGGCTGCAAGCTGAGCCAAAGGCTTGGGATGTGGGCTGAGTATGTTTGCGTGGGGGGGGGGGGGGGTTAGAAGGGGAAGAGGGGGGTTTCAGTTCCTGCCTAGACCTATGTGTTGCAAGATAACAGAGCCAGGAAAGTAGAGTTTAACACCTCTTTTTGGAAACAAAACTGGACGGAGGTAGACCTGAGGACTCACCCAGGATCCTCAAGGGATACAGGATGGTTATGGCGCTCATTGCTTTGGTGATGGGTTTGTGACTTCTCTGTCCCTCTTTCTCTATCCATCTCAGAGAGTAAGGCCAGCCCTGTCATTAGACAGAGAGAGGAAACTGGATGCTTTAGGCGGGAGAATTTGGGTGTTACAAAAGTGTGGGCTGAGCAGGAGAAGGGGTCTTCTTCCATCAATGGTGGGGTAGAAATGATTCCCAAACTCCAAAATGACAAGCAAAAATGCTTATCCATTTACTTTCTTGTTGTGTTTTAGAGCTAGCAATGGGAGAGAAGTGTATGTGGGGTGATCTAACTTAGCTGGCCCTGGATATTATGCACCGTTGTTTGGGGAAGGGGTACCATTTGACTCAGTATCTTGACTCAACTACCTTTCTCTGCTCTGTTTCATACTTTTCTCTCTTCTTTCAGTGTTTTTCCAACTCTTCTGGCAATCAGCTTCTGCAGGTAAAATGAACCTTTTGTTGTTGTTAAGATGTTGCTGATTTATGTTCATGATGAATTGATCCGAGGTTGATTCATACTGTTTTTTCTGCTAGCGGGACTGACTTTTCAACTCTTTGGCACAGTTCTTTTGCATTCAGCAACCCTGTAGTGGGAGGGACGACAATAGGCAAAATTGAACAGATCATAGATCTGTTGGATTTCTTAATTAGTCATATTCTATTTGTTGTCTGGTCACTGTTTTGTGTGGCCTTTGGTCTAACTTCAGTTGTTAGTCCTAATTAGACTAAGTCTATTGAATAGGTGGGAACTTGTAAATCAAGGCAAGCATAAATCTCATGGATTTGATAAATTGAGATGAATTGGGATTGATGTGTTTAGGTCATTAAGTTGAATGTGCTGTTTGAGTGTGATGGGAGACTCCTTCCTTGGGGGTTTTTAAACAGAGACTGGATGGGCATCTGTCAGGAGGGCTTTGATTGTGAGTTCCTGCATGGCAGAAGGGGGGTTGGACTGGAAGGTCCTGGTGGTCTCTTCCAACTCTATGATTCTGTGATTCCCAGGGCCTGGACAGACAGGCCAATATAAATCTGCTTCGGGTCACTTTGAAGGTATGTTGTTTAAATGATGCATACGTCCTAAGAGGCCAGAAGCCATGCCAAAGCCACGCTCCAGTACTAAACTATAAAAAATAATTGGAAAAAGTATGAAAATTCTTGCAATTTCACCCACTTCGGATAAACTTTTTGAAATTAATTGTTCCTTCAAGCAAGAACAAAATAAGGACAGACTAACATTCTGATATTCATAAAAAAATCCTGGCAACTGTAGTTCTGTGAGGTGCAAAGACCCCTCTGTTGAAAGTGTGATCTTGGCATCAACTAGAAGAACAGCATCCAGGATGATCTGGGGAACAGGCTATTTTTTCATCCAGTTTAATGCTGCAGTGAGGATATGCCCTACATTCCTATGAGACAGAAGTGCTTAAAAGTTAAATTAAGACATTTTTCCTTTTCTGAACACCCTCACCTTCCAACACTGTGCTCTCCTATTTTGCTTCCCAGATTGTCCACTGTTCTCTGTGTCCCCCAAACAAGAGATCTACAGGAGCGGAGAATCCATAAACCTCACGTGTTCAGCAGTAGGAAACCATCGCATGTCAAGGATCCAGTTTACCAACAGCAAGTGGTTTCTCTATTTCCCCGCTCTTCCACCATCTATGGCCAACTTCACCCATGCCCTGAGGATCTCTCCACAAGACAGTGGCATGTTCTCCTGTATATACTATGTTGAGGAACCTGGACAGGAGACCATATACCTGAAAAGCAATGCTGTTAGGATCTCAGTGTTGGGTGAGGCCTCCTTCTTCTCTCTCCTAGAAAAGGAAGTGTGTGTGGGGGGGTGAGTTTCTATGTAATGGCCTAGAACTGGCAGAATATGGGAACAAGTTTTTGTTTTCAGTTTTTTAAAGATGAAAGCTGAGATCCTATGGCCAAAACCACGCATCACAGAGATGTAGCGTAAACTTTCTGCAGTTTGTACTATTATGCTATTTCGGTCATCCTCCAAAACCCAACTTTTAGCTGCAGGTCTACAGATGCCATGGACTGTCAAAAAGACAAATAAATGGTCCCAAGAGCAAACTGAGCCTGAATTCTTCCTAGAAGCCAAGATGACTAATCTGAAATGGTTGTAGTTTGGATGTATCACAAGAAGAGGTGACTTATTAGGAAAGAGAATAATGCTTGTAGAATGCAGCAGGAAAAGAGGTAGACCACATTGCAGTGGATAGACTCCATCAAGAAAGCAATGGTTGTCCTGTGTGTAAGGCCTGAGCAGGGCTGTTGATAGCAGTTCAAAATTGACTTGACAGTAACAACCCTCTCTCCATGGATGTTTAGTGACCAATGGAGTGCAGGAGGTTATCAGAGAAGTGGCCATGTTAGGAACTTGTTCTGTGCCCAGCCATAGAGGCATAGCCAGATTCTTCTCTCATGTTCTCTACTAGTCACTAAGCAGCCATGGAGAAGGGCCCCATGCAGCTAAAAGGTGGGGTTTGGTTGGAGATTTGGGTCATTGCATAAGGTTGGAAGAGAATAACTACTTCCACAACAACAACATGACTTACAAATAGCAGATGTTGCACAGATGCCCTCCTAAGTCACTGCATTGGGGTTGAATAGCATAGGCCTTCACATGTGGAAAGACACATTGATTGTATTATGCAACTCTTGTGTTGAATGGCAATGTTGTGGAGCTGAATGTACATTTGGATGCATGATTAGATATGTAGCACAATGCACAAACAACGGTGCAACCAAATGCACACCCACCAGTGCAATGGTTCTGTGACTTTGAACTGAGTGCAGACATTGCAGATGATCAGACAAATATACACAAACACTTCTGTGAGAGGATTTTACCCAAGGTGTGTGTGTGTGTGTGATTTTCACACTCTCCCTTTCTTCTATTATTGATCTCTCTGCATTTATCTCTGCACCACCACCAAATATCTGGCATTGTCCAGAGCAGCAATGGGCAAAGTGAAGCCTGCATGTCTTCTGCCCCACTTTTTTGGTCCCTGCTTCAGTCCACAAAAGCCCCCCCAAACCTTCAATCAATCAATCAATCAATCAATATACAACTTTTAGAGAATTTTTGTCACAAAACCATTCAGAACCCCCAAAATATGTGAAAACAGTTGAAATTACTCTCACAACCCCCCAAAACACCATACTACCTCCAAAACCCCAGATTTCCTCGGAGTCCCTGTTAAAATGGTGACAGAAAGCAACACAAAGTGGGACTGCAGAGTATCGAGGCATTCATTGCATGGCCACTGCTGAGCCTTCCTTTTTTGTGGATGATTCCTCCAGATCCTCTTCCTCCTCCAACACTGAGAGTGGATTCTCCATCCAGAGTAGTGAAAGAAGGAGATTCTTTGCTCATCACTTGCTCAACTGACAGGAACAACACGGAGAAGAAGTTCCATTTCTACAAGGATGAGGTTGAGATGACCTCCAACCCTGAGGAGTCTCCAAAGCTCCCCAAAGAACCCGGAGACCCTTCACCAGAGGCCTCTGTAAGCATCCTAAAAGCTGGGCCCATTCACACGGGGGAATTTGCCTGCAGATACGAGGAAAAGATGAGCAATGGATGGACAGTCTCTCCCTTGAGTCGGAAGGTGTATCTCACAGGTGAGTCCTTTGGTCTTTGACTAGGAGTGCATCTACACTGCAGAAATCATGCAGTTTGACACCGCTTTAAGTGCTGTAGCATCATCCTATGGGATTCTGGGGTTTGTACTTTTACAAGGTCTTTACAAAGGGGAAGGAAACCTGAAGTTTACTTCCAGCTCACTTCCTTTTTAAAGGCTTCTCCATAGCCTAAAAGACAGCAGGGGACTGAAAGCATGGCAAAATTGTCCTGATGTTTTGGAGTGTGTGTGTTCTGGGGGGCCTGGTGACCACATGTGCCTTTGGCGCTTCACTTTCCCCACATCCTTTTAAAGCCTGAGCAGGCATGTGGGTTTTAATGCATACCATCCAACTGACTTGTTTTGACAGAGACAATCTTCTGTCATCCCACATTTTCAGCTTCTTTAAAAATGTCCCAGGTTCTCTTTCTTCCACCTGCTTTGTCCTCAGCTTACTTCAGTTGCTGCAAAATGAGTTGGAAGTGCAAAAGCCAACTGCACTCAATTAACTCTTTGGGGAGAGAAGAAGGGGCAGAAATTTGCCCTTTCCAGTTGGTTCAGGCAAAAGCAAACTGCTGCAGCTTCTCCAAGCTTGTGTTCTTCCTCCTTTGCCATCTGATGTTGCTTGGCCACATATCTCTCCCTTTTCATCCTTAAAATGTTGGTGGGTACTAAACCAGCTGTCAGAATATAAGGCACATTTGAAGACCCATCTCTTCTGACAGGCCTATCCAGGCCATTCTCAATCAGGAATTTTATATTTAATTATCATTCTACAAATTGAAATATAAATATTGTGTAGATCTCTTAATATGTATATTTTATGCAGCTTAATATGTGTATTTTATGTAATGATTGAGTTTTAACTATGTTGTAACCTGCCTTGAGCCGCGAGGAGAGCCGGGTAAGAAATAAAATAATAATAATAATAATAATAATAATAATTTACTCATGTATAAGTCAAGAAATTTACATCAAAAATTGACCCCCCCAAAAGCTGAGTAGATTTACCCATGGGTCAAAGTAGGTACTTATTTAAAAGAAAGAAGCATCCCCTGGTGAAAAGCAAAAGTATAATATGTGAGGCACCAACCCTCTCTACTTTCCCATCCATCCAGTCTTAGGAGTAAGCGCAAAGACTTATGTCTGCTGGAATTTTGTACATTCTTTGACATTGTTTTGCTTTGCTTCATCCTTGAGATCCTTTGCTGTAAGCCCTTAAATTTTCACCCTTGACTTATCCACGGGTCATAGCAAAATCCATAATTTTGGCCCCAAAATCTGCCCTTGATTTATACAGAAGGTTGACTTATAGTCGGGGATATATGGTATGTTAATGGTTGTTTTAAAGGGGGAGTTAGTACTCAAGTTAACATCCAGTGTTCTTAGAATTTGTTCTCATTTCCTCCAGCTTCACAAACAGGAAATGTTAAGACACCAACCTAAACCCCCTTAAAAACACCCCTGCTTTGTTTCTTTTCAGTCTGGGCCCCAAGCCCTTGTGCCCCATTGCCATTGCCCTACGTCTGGATGGCGATCCCATTTGCGACAGCCGTGGTCCCCGTGGCCTTGCTGGCTTTCTACTGTGGGAGAAAGAAAAAGGGTATGTGACAGGAATTGTGGGTCTCTCCCATCACTTCTTAGCTCTGCCCTTTAGAGAGTCGCATCTCTTGGGCTGCATCTACATTGCAGAAACAATGCAGTTTGGCATCGCTTGAAATGCCAGGTTTCCATGCTATGGAATCCTGGGACTTGTAGTTTGTTGTGGTGCCAGATTCTACAAATCCCAGAATTCCATTGCATTGTTAAAATGACTTGTTGCATCATTTGGGAAGAAACCTAGTGGAGAATTACATCCAGAGTTGAATTTACAGCTCATTTACCTGAGGTTTTGGGGTTTGGTGTGGTTTGAATGCTGGTCTAGAAGGGTTTGAATCCCTGCTCAGCCAAGGAAAGCCACTGGGTGACCTTAGGCAAGTTATACTCTCTCAGCCTCAGAGGAAGGAAAGGGAAAAGCCACTCTGAAGAAATCTAGTGGGGAAAACCCAACGAAGGGGTCATCTGAAGTCAAAAATGGACTTGAAGGCGCATAACTATCCTGCATTCACACATTCCAAAATATTACAGCTAATTGCTTTGCAGAAATTCATCTAAGGTTTTTGCACTTCTATATTTTAAAAAAAAACGAGGGGTTTTCTGCAGGAAACAGGAAAAGCTGTTTTCTGAGCAGGAAAAAACTTCTTCATAAAGCCCATCCATTTCATGCAGAAGTCCCACCTGTCTTTATGCCCAGTGCCATTGCCCAGAATGTTTTGGGATGTGCAAAAACCAGAAATACACTGGAAAATGCTCTCTGCTGTACCTCCTGATGTGGTTTTTTAAGAGTTAGGAGACTCTTTTCTCCTTTTTCCCCATTCATTTTTCAGCAAATGCTCTTTCCGCCCCTAGTTTGTAGCTTAACTTTTCACAGACATGATCCATAACAAGACTAATACCAGACTGTATATTTTCCTCCCCACTTCCCCCTCTTCTCTTCCTTTTCTGTTGAATTCTCCTTCAGACGCACCAAAAGGCCTAGAAGAATTTCAGCCAGAGGAACACAAGGAAGACGATTATTTTACATATGTTGAAATGAGACATCTTGATAGTCCATTTGACAGGTAAAGGTAGAATTGCAAAGTCAGAAGCGATTTCAAGGGCCATTTAGTCCAGCCTCTGCCTTGTAGGAATACCCAACTCAAGCATCCTGAGAGGTGGCCGTCCAACGTCTGTTTAAACATCTCCAAAGAAGGAGAGACCACTATCTTCATAGGGAACCCTTTCCACTGTAAAACACCTCTCCTAACAACAACAACAACTTCTTATCTGCCTCTCTCCAAGGCTCAACATAGACTGAAGACCTGCCAGAAGAGAGAGGTTTTTAACTCCATTTTAAATTCAGACTGCATCCTAGTTGTCAAATTGCTCCCTTCAGGTCCTTTTGATGGAGTCTGCTTATTTGAATCCATTGGTTTGTGTCCTAGTCACTGGTGCAACGGAAAACAAACTCACTCCCTCTTTTACATAAAATCCCTTCAGATAATAGTCTCATTCTTCTCT
>NC_056527.1:115625831-115637436 GCF_019175285.1 Sceloporus undulatus
TCTCCAACCTAAATGTACCCAAATGTCTTGATGATATATGGCTTTCTTTCTCTCTCTCTGGCTTGGATTTATAGTTTTAGCTTGGCTGTGAGCTATTGGGAGTTGTACATGGGCTGCGAAAAGTGGAATAGAAATTGTCTGAAGAAATAAATAGTGGCATTCATAGAGGGAATCCTATCTGTTATATCCAAATAGATTAGGCCCATTCAATCCGTTACTGAACGGTGAGTCAACATATAGCTAAATCCAATTGATTCACTTCTGGTTTCAAACAATGGGTGATATTTCCCTCTCTCTCTCTCTCTCTCTTTCTCCAAAGTTGAATTGTCTCTTTAGAGGAAGACAGTCATGTTGATGGAGTTGCTCTTTTTGTAATATGAGGCGGTCTGGGAAGCTGGAATAGCTTGAGGGCTACAAAATAACTCCATCCACACTTTGTCCACCTCTGGTTTAAAGTCACCCTCCATTTCTCCCTGCTTTCTTTCCCAGGGCTCAGACATGGCAGCCGACAAGTTTCTCACCTCTTGCTGTGACACAACCGAAATCCACATCAAGGGTGGAGAAGGGACCAGACGCACCGGTGGGAGAGGAAGGAGAAGAGGGTCTGTACAAGAACATCCCTTTCCAAAGACAAAGCACGCAACCAGAGACACTCTAGAGAAGAAAGAGGCTGCGAAGAGGAAGGTGCCACGTTCCTAACCAGAACCAGATGTGATGATCCAGTGCTTACACATGGATTAAATCTACACACTCTCTCTTTCTGTGGTGGGTGGTGTGCAGACTTTCAAAATTATGTTTGTGGGCTTTCCAAAGTTATGTGGCTGGCCTCTTTGAGAAGAGAATATTGGACCAGGCAAGTCTGACTCTTCTTAGTTTTTAGTAATTTTGAGACTCCCACACTTCCTTGTTTTGCTTTTCATAGAATCCTAGAATTGGAAGAGACCTCAAGGGCCCTGATCTGCCATGCAGGAACTCTCCATCAAAGCATCCCCATTGGCAGAGGGCTATCCAGCCTCTGTTTAAAGACCTCCAAAGGAGAGTCCACCACAATCTCAGAGGAAACATATTCCACTCTTGAACAGCCCTTTTTGTCAGGAAGTCCCTCCTAATGTTGAGGTGGAATCTCTTTTCCTGCAGTTTGTATCCATTGCTCCGTGTCCTTTTTCTCTGGAACAGCAGAAAACAAGCTTGCTCCCTCCTCAGTATGACATCCCTTCGAGTATTTAAACAGGGCTATCATATCACCTCTTAATTGTCTCTTTTCCAGGCTAAACATCCCCAGCTCCCTAAAGTCATTCCTCATAGGACATGGTTTCCAGACCTTTTTACCATTTTAGTCAACATCCTTTGGACATGCTTCAGCTTGTCACCATCCTTTTTGAATTGTGATGCCCAGAACTGGACAAGTATTATTCCAGGTGAGGCCTGACAAAGGCAGAATAGAGTAGCACTATTATTTCCCTTGATCTAGAAGACACTATTGATGCAGTCTAGAATCACATTGGCCTTTTTGGCTGCTGCATCACACTGTTGGCTCATGTTTAGCTTGTGGTCTACTAGGATTCCTAGATCCCTTGCAAAGGTACACCTCTCTTTCCTCTCTCCTCTCCAAACATATGAGAACAAGATGATTGTGTTTCAACCCTACACATTATAAGAATCCTGCCACAATAGAGGCATTTATTCAATTGTTTGATGGCCGCGATGGGCACCTCAGGCTGGCAAGACATGGGCTGTAAATGTGAAGTGAACTGTGTTGGTCTCTCAGCTGGACTGGAAAGCCCTGCTGTGCTATGACTGCATTGCCATGAACAGCATGGAAACTGGTGGAAAACCAGACATCACAATAGGTAGGAAATCTGCAGAAAGAGACCCATCATAGAATATCAGAAAGTCTGCGCTTGGAAAGTCACCTTTTTTGTTCTCATCATTCATAGCTGTCAGGACTCACAACAATGTTGAAGAAGTAACTTCTTATGTTACAGGTTGTACTTTGTATAGTTTTTCTATTATTTATTATTACCTTTGGAGGGGGAAGAAACTTAGTACACTTGTCCCTCCATATTTGCTAGGGTTAGGGGCACAAGACCCCCGTAAATATGGAAAAACCACAAATAATGAAACCACCATGTTTTTACCTGAGAGGACACCTCTCTAGGAATCGCTAGGTCCTCCAGGGCAACTCTGTGGCCAACGTCCCACGGACACTGACCATAGAGTTGCGCTGGAGGAGCTAAATATTCCTAGAGAGAACATATTAATGAAATCAGTGAATAAACAAATCTGCAAATATCAAAGCCGCAAATATGGAAGGATGAGTGTTGTAGCAACAGAATCTTTTCAAGTCCTTGCCCATATGGAATTAAGCTATCTAAAAAAGTACAACCAGTTAACACCTGACTCACATTTATGTGTGTTTTTTTGTGAGCATGTGCCTTAGTTGTTGCTTTGTTATGTTCTAGATAGTTGATAACTATTAAAAAGTTTATTTTATTGGTCTGCTTTCATTATAAATTGTTGTAGAAAAGCAGTATACACAACAAATCAATAATCATCATCATAATCACAGTGGTGTTCAAACTGCTTGTTCATTTTACCTCATATATGATGGGAAGGAGGGAGGGCCGAGTGTTCCCTGGGAGGACACACTAAAACAAATGACAGGACTTGCCCATAGGGAAACCATACTTGCCCATAGGGAATCATTGGGGAATACTTACTATAGGCAAGTATGGTTTTCTCTATGGGCTAGTAATCCCCAATGAGTACTAACATTGATCCCTGGATAAATCGACCCAGCTTTTGTGGGCCACTTTTTTCACCAAACATTCTCGACTTATACATAAGTTTATACAGTCTGTAAGAAAAGAATCCACCTTTTACTTGCGTAGATGAATTGCCAGAGGAGGATCTGGAGAAAGACTGGAAGGGGAAGGAGAAGAGAGAAGAAACGCCATGAGAAATTGTGTCTCTTGCTAGCGGAGAAGGAAGATGATGGTTGTCCCATCTAAGATGGTCAGAGAGAATAGAGATGGACCACAAACCAGCAGCCAGCATTGTTGCAGATTTCTAAAGTGTTAAATTTTATTAAAACCAAACTTGGTAACAATGACAAACGCCATACTCATTTCGTACATTTCTTGATGATCGCACAGGCCTTTTCATTTCTGTCCTGAGAAGAGGGATGCTGGGCTGGCTGTGCCTAGACTTTTCTCTTCTTGTGGAAAAGATGATAACGCCAGGAATAAACTCTTCTAAAACATGGCCACATCGCCCCAAAAACCCACCAAAAACTAAGCAAAGGCATGGCAAGTGCAACGTAGGCATTGTAGGGAGTGTAGGTGGCGGTTTCCTTTGCTTCCTGGACAGTGGTAAAGAAAGCCACCGTTGGAGTAAGAGACAAGATAAAAATAAGTAAGACCGTCTGCAGCTCTCAGCAGCGGAAAACCCTGGATGCATCTACGCTGTAGAAATAATGCAGTTTGACACCACTTTAACTGCCATGGTTCCATCCTACAGAATCCTGGGTTTAGTGAGGTGCCAGCTTGCTTTGGCAGAGAAGGCTATAGACCTTGTAAAACTACAGATCCCAGGAGTGCATAAGATGGAGCTACAACACATAAAGAGGTGTCAAACTCCATCATCTTTATCAGTGTAGATACATCCCTTTTCTTGTAATGGAAAAAAGAACAGAATCCCCATCAAGGCCACTTACATAGCAAAAGTAAGCAGGAATAGGTAATGCAGCGCCAAGACAGAGAAGTGAATCTCTAGAAATTTTGTTCTTGCGGCCAGGAAGTGATTTTACAATCTGCTATAACAGAGGGCCAAAAGACACTGCAAAAACAATCCAGTTTGAGACCGCTTTAACTGCCCTGGATCAGTGCTAGGGAATCCTGGGAACTGTAATTTGTGGTAGCATCAGAGCTCTCTGCCAGAGAAGGCTAAATGGCTCACAAAACTACACTTCCCAGAATTCCCTAGCATTGAGTCAGGGCAGTTAAAGCGGTGTCAAAGTGGATTATTTCTGCAGCGCGTTTTGGCCCAGACTCATTGAAAACTGCACTGTTTTCAGGGACCATTTGAGAACTATTTTGTACCAAATAATAATAATAATAATAATAATGCATCTTTCTCTCTCAAAAACTGCAATATATTCACTTCTTTCAGTAACCGCTTTGTTTCATTTCATGATTATTACTGAGAATAATTCTATTACAGTATAGGAATGGGAGAAATAGGTCTCCAATAAACTCAGCAGCAGTTTGGCTCTTCTGAAGTTCTCCTTTTTGTGGTCAAAGGGCTCCCTCGTGTGGCCGCTATTATATTGCAGCACTTAGAGTTAAATCTTTGTTGTTCACCATCCAATTAAGTGTGTTTCAGGAGGAGGGAGTCTTGCCAAAAAAGCCTGCTTAATCCAGGACAATCCCCCCCCCAGGTTTTTCTAAAAGATTTGGATTCTTGGCTGTGTGAATAACTGTTGTATGATAAAACTCTGCATGTCTTGAATGTGCTTGGGATACCTCCGCCATCATTGACCTCGTCTTTATTCAAGTGCTGACAGGTGTAAGCAGCTGAATTCGCAGAGATGAGATGCAGTTCCTTAGTGAGAACCACAAACCCAGAATGCACAAGGGAGAGTATTTCCATAGTCATCCTAAAAGCAGCAACATGTGAATGACCCCAAAGTAAACTAGCAACCCTTCCAAACAGGTATGTTTCAGGAGGTTGCAGTTTTGTTGCTGTAGTTCTCATAGTTTTTATATACCATTGTTGTTGTGTGTCTTCAAGTCATTTTGGATGTATGGCAACCCTAAGGCAGACCAATCATGGGGTTTTCTGGAGCTGAGAGTCTGTGACTTGCCCAAGGTCACTCAGTGGGTTTCCATGGCTGAGTGAAGAATCGAACCCTGACCTCCAGAGCTGTAGTTCAATGCTTCCCCTTATCATAAACTGCCTTCTTCTTTGAAGACTCAGACAGCACTTTTATTTCCTCTAACTGCCTCAATGCTGGGGAATTCTGGCAAATTGTAGATTGTTGTGGCACCAGAGCTTTTGAGAGAGAAGGCTGAGTGTCTCACAAAACTACAGTTCCCAGAATTCTATAGGATGGAGCCATGGCAGTTAAAGTGGTGTCAAAACGGATTATTTCTTTATCAGTGACTTGGAGGACAGAATTGGGGACATACTTATCAAATTTGCAGATGACACCAAATTAGGAGGAATAGCTAATACTCCAGAGGACAGGATCAAGATTCAAAATGACCTGAATAGACTAGAAAGCTAGGCCAAAGCTAACAAAATGAATTTCAACACGGAGAAATGTAAGGTACTGCACTTAGGGCAGAAACATGAAATGCACAGATATAGGATTATGGGGGACACCTGGCTGAATGAGAGTTTTACGTGTATTTTGAACATGAGTCAACAGTGCGAAGTGGCAGCTAAAAAGGCCAATGTGATTTTAGGCTGCATCAATAGAAGTATAGTGTCTAGATCAAGGGAAGTAATAGTGCCACTCTATTCTGCTCTGGTCAGGCCCCACCTGGAATACTGTGTCCATTTCTGGGCATCAAAATCACAAAGGAGGTTGAGAAAGTGGAGCCATGTGTCCAAAGGAGGGCGACTAAAGTGGTGGAGGGTCTGGAAACCATGGAGCCCTATGAGGAACGACTGAGGGAGCTGGGGATGTTTAGCCTGGAGAAGAGAAGGTTAAGAGGTGATATGAGAGCCCTTTTTAAGTATTTGAAGGGATGTCATATTAAAGATGGAGAGAGCTTGTTTTCTGCTGCTCCAGAGAACAGGACCCAATGGAGCAATGGATGCAAGCTCCAGGAAAAGAGACTCCAGCTCAACATTAGGAGGAACTTCCTGAGAGTAAGGGCTGTTCGACAGTAGAACACATTCCTTCCTCGGAGTGTAGTGGAGTCCCCTTCTTTGGAGGCCTTTAAGCAGAGGCTGATGGTATCTGTAGGGGATGCTTTGATTGAGAGTTCCTGCATGGCAGAATGGGGCTGGACTGGATCAGGGCCCTTGGGGTCTCTTCCAACTTTAGGATTCTATGATTCTGGAGTTCGGATGAAGCCTCAGTTGTTGATTCTGTGGTAGAATCAATCCACCTGTAATGTGATTTCCTTCTTTTCCAATGAGTTACTTCATTTCCTGATATGTCCAAAGTATTACAACCTCAGTTGAGTCATCTTTGCTTCTTCTAATAATAATGATGGTGGAGATGATATCTGTTTCTTACCCGCCCCTCCCCATGGATCGAGATGAGGACAACAACAATTAGCAAACACACATCACATCAATTTAAAAGGACGAATAAAATGTACACACATTAAAACAATCCACATTTTAAATTCACAATTTAAAAATCCCCAGCGGAAGCCTCCTGGAAGAGTTCTTGGGAGAGTTCAGGCCTGATTTGCTTTGGGCCCATTTATTGCTCTTCTCTGTCAGAGAGCTCTGGTGCTACCACAAACTACAGTTCCCAGAATTCCATTGCGAGGAGCCATGGCAGTTAAAGTGATGTCAAATTGGATTATTTCTACCGTATGGATGCAGCCTTTAAACATTTATAGCGCTTTAGAAATAAAGCTTAAGAACAATAATAAAATAATAACAGCCTAATTCATTCGTTCAGATTGCGGGGGAACTTTCTTTTAATTGGAAGCTGATTTTACAGAAACCCATTTCAAGGAGAGCAATAACAAACCTGATGTTTCTTTCCGATTCATAGGGATTGTAATACGCGCTTCTGATTGGGTGGTGGTAAAAAGCCGGACCAATCAGAGCGCACTCTCGGTGTAACCAATAGAAATAGACTTCACAGAGCGCGCCAAAAAGGCCCGCCTAGTTATCCAATAGCAAGCCAAGGTTTCCACGCCGATTGTTTTCTCTGGGCGTGTCTGAGTGGCCAATAAGAACGCATGGAATTCAGGGGACGGACCAATAAGGACGCGTTCCATTAGCCAATAGGAAGTGGAGAGTTGAGTCCCTCATTAGCATAGAGCTCCTATAAATAGGGGAGGCTGCGGTGCGGCTGTTCCAGTTCCTTTTCTGTCAGGAGAGGAAGGAGGAGTTATAATGCCTGAGCCCGCGAAGTCGGCGCCGGTGCCCAAGAAGGGCTCCAAGAAGGCCATCACCAAGACCCAGAAGAAGGGCGACAAGAAGCGCAAGAAGAGCCGCAAAGAGAGTTACTCCATCTACGTCTATAAGGTGCTGAAGCAGGTCCACCCGGACACCGGCATCTCCTCAAAGGCCATGAGCATCATGAACTCCTTCGTCAACGACATCTTCGAGCGCATCGCTGGAGAGGCCTCCCGCTTGGCCCATTACAACAAGCGCTCCACCATCACCTCCAGGGAGATCCAGACCGCAGTCAGGCTGCTTTTGCCGGGAGAATTGGCCAAACACGCCGTCTCTGAGGGCACCAAGGCCGTCACCAAGTACACCAGCTCCAAGTGAAAGGGATCCGCTTCCCAAACAGACCCAAAGGCTCTTTTCAGAGCCACCCACTTTGCCCATAGGAAAGGCTGGCGTCACTTATGCCTCTAAAATGGCTCCAGGGGATGGGGGCAAATTGATACTGGAATTATGCTTAACTAGTAATAACACACTCCAACTCCCAGAATGCCATAGCCTTGAGCCAGACAAGTGAAAGTGGTGCCAAATTGGGTTATTTCTCCCGTGTGGATGCAGCCTAAGTACACCAGCCCCAAGTAACGCCGAGAGAAGAACTTAAAGCCCACTCTCTAAAAGGCTGTTTTAAAGCCACCCACTTCCTTTTTGGAAAGACCAGAATCACTTGTTATTACTTTTAGAAGACCCCTCAGAAACAGCTTTAGAATTTGTAGGGACAAGGCTCGCAAAGGTCAAGAGGCGTTGCAGTCATCCTTTAAAGCCAAAAAGATTAATTTAGCCCCCAAAGGCTCTTATTACAATAATGATTAGCTTGACTTTGGAGGCCCCCCCTTCTCCCCCTGAGACAAAATGATTTCAAAGCACTATCTAGGCTCCGTTCCTGTACAGTGAAGGTATTGAGATCATAGAATATTTCTCCCTATGAATGAAGACAAAGCCACACCACTTTTCTGTTGGTTCTCCTGAGGTTTAAATGCAGGTCAAGTCCAGAGTGCTATTACACCACAAAATATTCTGCATGCGCCTTTTTAGCTCTAGTGAAGGTGTAGTGTTTTGAGTGTTGCATTATGGGCCTCTACAGATGAGTGGCTCAATGCTGCCCCTTTGGGGCCCGAATGGAGGCTGCGGCCACCAGATGCTGTGGCTTCCAGAAGGACGAAAAAGAACCCACTTACCAGCAAGTTCTTTTGGCATACCAGTAGGTGCCATGATGACGGTCCTTCTATGGAGCACTGTTTGGGCGCTGCGCCACATGGATGTCATACTGGCGCATGCCATGTGGATGGGTGCATGTCATAATGGCGGCCGGGTAAAAGAACTAGGCCTTGGACCATGTGAATGTTCAGCCCTAGTGTGCATGCAAGCTGGCACAATGTGCCAGTCTGTATTGCCTCTAAGACTCAAGGGCAGGGTTCAGTTCCCACCTTGGCCATGATAGCCGCTGGGTGACCTTGTGCAAGTCACACTCTCTCATCCTCAGGGGGAGGCAATGGCAAACCTCCTCTGGACAAATCTTGCCAAGAAAACCCCATCATAGGCTCACCTTGTTGTGTGCCTTCAAGTTATTTCTGAATGATGGCAACCCTAAGGTGCCCCTGTCATGGGGTTTTCTTGGCAAGATTTGTTCAGTTTAGTTTTGCCATTGCCTCCTCCTGAGGCTGAGAGAGTGTGACTTACTCAAGTCACAAGGAAGGAAGTGACTTGAAAGCACACAATAGCAAACAGCAATAAAGGTATTATGAGAGCCAGTGGTGTATAATGGTTTGAGCGTTGGATCAGTACTCTTTTTGACCAGGCTTCAAACCTCCCCTCTCCCATATAAACCATCTGAGTGATATTGGGCAAATCACAATCTCTCAGCCTTAGAGTTTGGCAATGGAAAATCTCTTCAGAACAATTCTTGTCAAGAAAACCACTTGAGAGAGTCGCTATAAGTTTGAAATGACTTTAAGACACACAACAAATAAAGTACAGTAACATCCCAAATCCACCAAACAGTGATACCTTTATAGGACCAACCAAAATGTACAAAATATATTGCTGTAATAATAACGTTTATTTATAATCCCCTTTCCACCAAAGGACAGCACAGCAGAACAAATGAATAATAAAACATCACAGTATAGAGTGCTAAAATGCTAAAATAAAATACTAATATGCTAATAACATAGTTGGCATCCACTGCCAACCATCTCTTACTCTCAAGAAGTCCTCCCCAATGTTTAATAATAATAATAATGATTTATAATGTCGCTTTCACCAAAATGTGGTGCATCAGAACATATTAAATAAAATAGATACTGTACAATTCTATCATTTCAAACACCTCCACAAGTGCTGAAAGAAAAGGGAAAAAACCCTAACAAAACAACTGTCTAGTAAGTGTTTTCTGAATATTACCCCTATTATTTCTTTTAACTTCTATTTCTTATATTCACCGTACCCTACATATAGCCACTTAAATCGTATTGTCCAATATATTCTTATCACCCAGTATCAATTCAGTAAGTTCCTTATCTAATTCTCCTGTTTATATTTTAGTCTTGTTTATCTTATTCTTTATTATTATTGACAATATCCTGCTGTTCCTTTTCTTACACTTTCTTCAAAAGCAGCTGGATCTCTTCTGCTACATTTGACCAATCTTTCTCAAATTTCCCAATTGATTAACAATTATTTTCCAGAGAACTGGGAGGACTATTTCATGGGGAGCCCAGGCGCTGCTCAGGCGGATTGCCAGTTCTCCGCTTCTTATTGATCAAAACTTCTTTGAGGCGGAGACTAAGGCGGGCGAGAGAATGCTGTACGGAGATAGAATGCTTGGCGGAAAAGGGAGGCTGCAGTTTTCCCTCTGGTCGGGTACTGCGCTATAAAAAGTCCCCCCCGCGCTGCTGCTGACTAAGTTGCTGAGCACAGTTTTAGTGAAGCAGTCAAAGAGTGAGGATGTCTGGGCGCGGAAAGGGAGGGAAAGGCTTGGGCAAAGGCGGCGCTAAAAGGCACCGCAAAGTCCTTCGTGACAACATCCAAGGCATTACTAAGCCTGCCATTCGCCGCTTGGCTCGCCGCGGAGGAGTGAAGCGCATTTCTGGGCTGATTTATGAAGAAACCCGCGGAGTCCTGAAGGTGTTTCTGGAGAACGTGATCCGCGACGCTGTGACTTACACCGAACACGCCAAAAGGAAGACCGTCACCGCCATGGATGTGGTCTACGCCTTGAAACGCCAAGGCCGCACTCTGTATGGGTTTGGCGGCTAAGTTTCCCGTTAGAATTGGCCTCGGAAAAAGCAAAAAGGCCCTTTTAAGGGCCACCCACTTTCTCCAAAAAAGAGTTGCTTTTGCGTTCAATCCAGGCGCCTCAAAAGAGCCTTTTGTTAAAAGGGACGAATAGAAACAATCCTTACTCACTGAAACTATACTTTCCATTCTGATCTTAGCCATGCATTTTATTTATGTATTTCATTGTAACCCGCCTTGATCCTTATGGAAAGGCAGGAGATAAATAAGATCTATTGTTATCATTATCATTAAAATTAGCATTATAAAATGTGAAATTCAAAGATTGTAGTTGTGTTGATCTGCAAAAGCCTTTGAAGTGATAAAATGTAGTTGGAAAGCAAGGCAGCAATCCAGTCTCATAAAACGCCTTGCTTTTTGCACCTCCTTGCTAAAAAGTCTAGCTTTCTGCCCCAGAAGGGAGCCTTGAAATAAGCTTCTCGGGCTGCATCTACACTGGAGAAATAGCCTGGTTTGGCACCGCTTTAACTGCCCTGGCTCAAGGCTATGGAATTCTGGGAATTGGAGTTTGTTTTGGTCCCAGAGTGGAGCATTGCTCTGCTCTGGGCCCCATAACAAACTTCAACTCCCAGAATTTCATAGCCTTGAGCCAGAAAAGAGTTAAAGTGGTGCCAAACCAAGTTATTTCTCCAGTGTGGATGCAGCCTGAATCTCAAGGAACCAATTCATAAAGATATCAATAGGTGCCTCGAAATCCAAACAACATCCAGGTAGCCATGTTGGCCATATATAGCAAATCCTATAACATCCAAACAATGATGCCTTTATGGGGCCAACCAAAATGCACAATTGCATGTTGCAAGGTTTCAAAGTCACACTGGCGGCTTCTTCTTCATCAGGCAAACAAGAGAAAGAAATGGAAGATGATGTTAGTCCTAGGCTTGCATTTTGCTGTTTCTGGTCTTAGTTCAAATGGCAAGGAGGGTTACCTTTTTTGTCCCTGTGGTCACTGGGAGATTTTCAAAGTCAAGGAAGTTTAATGTCCATTTGCCAATTCAAAGCAGATGTTTCAGCATGTCTCCTTCCTTTGTGAAGCCATACACTCCTAAATAGGAGAGGACACTGAATTTCTCAATATATTTTCATGTTTTGCGTTAGGAAAACTTTAGGATCTCTAGGGGGAAAGCATGGCAATCCAGTCCCAATATTTGTGTGTGTGTGTGTG
>NC_056527.1:115647436-115654767 GCF_019175285.1 Sceloporus undulatus
CCGCGGATGCGCCTGGCCAGCTGGATGTCCTTGGGCATGATGGTCACCCTCTTGGCGTGGATGGCGCAGAGGTTGGTGTCCTCGAAGAGCCCCACCAAGTAAGCCTCGCTCGCCTCCTGCAGCGCCATCACCGCAGAGCTCTGGAAGCGTAGGTCAGTCTTGAAGTCCTGCGCGATCTCCCGCACCAGGCGCTGGAAGGGCAGCTTCCGGATCAACAGCTCCGTCGACTTCTGGTAGCGCCGAATCTCCCTCAGGGCCACTGTCCCCGGGCGGTAGCGGTGGGGCTTCTTCACTCCGCCGGTGGCTGGAGCGCTCTTCCGGGCGGCTTTGGTGGCCAGCTGCTTGCGGGGCGCTTTCCCGCCGGTAGACTTGCGAGCCGTCTGCTTAGTACGAGCCATTGCTGCTCTGCTACAGAAACTGCCTTCAGCTCTCCTGAAAAGCGTCAAAAGCAGTGAACTGCGGCACTACGGGCCTGGTATTTATACACTTTTTCCGCTGCTGTGATTGGTCAATAACAACAGCCAATGGCTAGACTTGAAGCTCCCGCGCTGCTCAGTGATTGGCCGCGATGTACAAAACCGGCGTCTCCTTCAGCCTCCCCTGTCTCCTCACTGTGGGCGGGGTTCTATTCAGGAAAGAAAAGGTTTTTAAATGTCCCGCGCTGTTGTCCGATTGGTCAAGCCCTGTTTCCGCTTTTCTCTCGTCCAATCAAAGCGGCAATCGATGTCACAGTCTCGATCCTCCTGAGTTTCGTAGAGCTCTGTATGGGAGGAAGTAAACCGTCATGGTTGTGGATCTGATCACAATGGAAAGTATTGAAACATTTTAAAGACTTCTAAAAGAAAAGGAGGCAGCAAAGTGGCCGGAGAAAGTGGTCTAAGGCCTTGGATAAAGAAAGGGTCCAGTTTATCTGTGAGGTTTGGGTTTGAATCCCACTGGTGTCAGCGTCCATTTTTATCTGAAGTCAGGATTGTCGCCAGTTTTCCAAAGTGTAAACTTTAATCCTGCATTCTCTCCGAACGTGATGGAATAACTATCAGTATAGAGAGGGTTTTGCACACAAACTGCAGCATTTTGATCGCAGTGCATTTAATTGTTGATAGGAAAACACGAGGATGTTTATAAAAGGCGGACTGTTTCTCGGAAATAGACCAGTTCCTTCTGCTGTTTAACTCTATTTGTCGTGGATAGATAAATCTGATTCAGCTTTAAAATCCAATAAAGTGTTGTCAAGCCGGATCATTTCTGCAGTGTGGCTTTTTATATTTGCTATCTTATTTGTATTCCATTTCCCCCAAAAAACTGGGACTCAACGTGGCTTACAGTACAATTAAAGACATTACAAATATTAATACTGCAATAATTTAATTCCATTTCAATGTACTATTTTTGTATGCTTTTAATTGTACTTTTTTATAATGTCGTGAACCGCCCTGAGTGCGGGATACAATAACAACAACAACAATAATACAAAGGTGAAGCATTAAAACAGAAATAAATTAAATTGGATCCCTTCTTCCTCAAACCAAAATGCACAAAATACATGATGCAAGCTTCCGAAGCTCCAGAGGTTTCTCCATCAGGCAAAGATGCTAAAAAGGGTTGCAATTGTGGAAGATGTTCTAGGCATTCCTAACATTCAGCGTGTTTTCCCTCTTTAAGATACCTTTTAAAATTATAACACTGGAAAAACTTCAGGTTTCTCTGATGCCCCAAATTAATATGGACTCAATTTCCTAGCATTAATTAAAAAGGTCTGGCATTTCTCCCCGTCGGGGAATCGAACCCCGGTCTCCCGCGTGACAGGCGGGGATACTTACCACTATACTAACGAGGAGATCGCTGAGCGGAGCCCTTTCCCAGGGCCATTTGGTGATATGCTAATGACACAAATGAGTCATCTTGTCTTTGTCCTAATTGGCTGGCCTGCTTCCATTGCATGCCCAGGGCTCACGGGTCAGAAGGCTGCAATCTGCACAAAAGGAATACCTCTCCCCCTTGACTTGGGAGATAGATTCACTGAACATTGCAGGGCTTACTGCTAAAGCAAAGGAACAAGGAATGTAACTGCATTAGGAAATATGCAGGGGTAGCTGTGTTGGCCAATTAACAAACGCAAACAAAAATCCATCAGTGACACCTTTATTGGCCAACAGAAATGCACAAGTATATTGTGTGTGTGTGTGTGATATATAATATACTATACACACATACACATCTATTATTATTATTATTATTATTATTATTTATATAGCACTGTAGATACCTTCATTGTCCAACCAAAATACACAAGTATATTGTATGTATGTATATATACATATATAATATATATAAAATATACTATAATACACACACACACATATATAATATCCATCAGTGATACCTGTATTGGCCAACCAAAATGCACAAGTATATTTTGGGTGTGTGTGTGTGTGTGTGTGTGTATACACTTGTGCATTTTAGTTGGCCAATAAAGGTATCACTGGTGGATTTTTGTTTGGCCAACCAAAATGCACAAATACACACACACACACACACACAGAAACATATGTATGTATGTATACACACACATACACACAATATACTTGTGCATTTTGGCTGGCCAATAAAGGTATCACTACTAGACTTTTTGTTTGCATTAGGAAACGTAGGTGTAACGCCATGAAGGTAAATCCAATAACATCCAAACAATGATACCTTCATTGGAATAACCAAAATGCAGAATTCCTTGTTGCAAGCTTTCAAAGTCACATTGGCTTCTTTATCAGGCAAACAGGAGAAAGAAATTGAAGATGTTAGTCCTAGGCCTGCATTTTCTGTTTCTGGTCTTAGTTCAGATGGCACAGAGCTAGGGACTTTACCATGAAGGTAAAGTCATGTATAGACCTTAAGCCCAAGATGTGTTTCATAGGATAAGTTTATGCTAAGGAAATTTTTTAAATTAAATTAAAATTAAGGAAGATATAAAATTAAAGTATGCAAAGGAAAAATTGATAACACCAGAGATATGTGTGTGTTTGTGAGTTTGTGTGTGTGTCTGCTGCCACAGATGATCGCCCTCAGAAACAATGACTCCTGTAACACAACTGCACAGCGTCATCATGCAAAACAGACAACAATGCAGTCATCTCTTCCCTCCTCCTCCACAAAGATGCCTTCCATTAAAGCCACAGTACAAAACTCTTTGTTCAAACATATATGTAGATGAATCAAAGGAGGTATTCAAAATCACTTTCTTTGAACCATCTACATACAGTTTGGAACAGAGAGATTTGTCCTGCAGCTTTCATGGAGTGCATTTTTGTGCAGAAGGGAAAAGACGATTACATAGTTGTCTATTTTGCATGAGGATGCTTTAGGATCTTTGCTATTTGTGCCCAAATATTTATTCATACTGATTTGGATGGGATCTCCAAGGAGTCCTCCACTCTCAAAGTGAGTCCATTCCACCCTCTTGAGTTGCTCAAGGTCTACTCAATATTTACTCCAATCTCTCTTCCTGTGATTTGATTCCATTGGTTTGGGTCTTACCCTCCTGATAAGTACAGTTGGCCCTCTTTATCCACGGATTTTTTTACCCATGGATTCAAACATCCATGGCTTGAAAATACTCCAAAAAAGTATAAATTGCAAATAGCAATAAGCTGAGGACAAAAAGGGAAACTAGAGGAGGAGACAGAAGCTGGGACATTTTAAAAGCAGCTGAAAAAATAATGGGATGACAAAGGATCAATTGGGGCTTATCCCTGCCAGATTGGTACAGATTGGAGCATATGTTTTCATAGATGAGCAGAAATTCAGATATACTAATTTTTAGACGATCCACATATGTTCATAAACATGCTGTGACATAACAATGGTCAGCCCATGCGCGCAAGAGTTTTCACCGCCTTCACAAATAATGTTTAACCATAGTTTTCTGTGGGTTTTTTGGCCTCCGTGGCTGCATTCTGGAAGAATTTATTCCTGATGTTTTGCTGCATCTGTGGCTGGCATCTTCAGAGGTGAGACATTTAACCTTCTCTGACAGAGAGCTCTGGTGCCACATTAAATTACAATTCCCAGGATTCCCTAGCACTGAGCCAGGGCAGTTAAAGCAGTCTCAAACTGGATTATGTCTGTAGTGTGTTTTGGACCTAACAAATAAAGACTTGAGACTACGAAAGCTCGTGCCACCAACATCTTTCTTCCAGTTAGTCTCAAGGGTATGTGCTGCAAGATCCTTTTGCATGGTAAACCTTGTTTTCCTTGGCACAAAGTAATATCGGTGGTGGTCAGTTTGACTTGAAGTCAGGTTATCCAGAGAGGTGACTTCTCTGGTGTATGCCCTACAGGCCTTACATTGTGAAGTCGAAGGCTTTCATGGCCGGCACCCATAGTTTTTTGTGGGTTTTTCAGGCTATGTGGCCATGTTCCAGAAGAGTTGTTCCTGACGTTTCGCTTGCATCTGTGGCTGGCATCTTCAGAGAATGCCTTACATTGATCTGGGGGCAATATTGCTGAACAATGTCAGCCAAAGGGCTACTGGAGAAGGAGGATTTTTTTAGTGCCGGCATCTCATCTACGAAAGACCTTCCCTAGAAAGACTCATCTAGTACCTACATTGGAGTCTTTTCATTTTTTCCAGGTTAAGATCTCTCAATTTCTCCCCACTTTATCACCTTTCGTTTTTTAAAAAGAAAAATGGGATTTTATCCTTTGTTGTTGCTGATACTTAATTTTTATTGTTTGGTGTTTAATCCCCCCAACTTTCCTTTTTGGTTTGTTTTCTACTGTATTTGCACAGCATACAGCCTTCATCTTATTTTTGTTAACCACCCAAAAGGCTCCAGCATCTGGGAAGGTTTTTCTTAAAAAAGGTATTTGCAAATAAGCAAATAAATTCCTATCTTTTGTTTTTGTAGATCAGTTGTCCAGAAGAAGCACAGTCTGCTGCATGCACTGGAAACTGCTTTTGGAGAGGAGGAAAAACTACAGCAGCCAAGTGTCTCTTTTGTGATGGTCAGCATTTTCTGAAACCAGAGTCTCTCCAGGGGACTAATTACAACCTCAATTTCAAAACCTTGTTCTGGTAGACCCCTCTTCTGTCCCATTTGTGGCTTCCTTGTCAGATCTCCAGCCTTCATCACCTGACAGTCTCCTTATCGATTTTCCCCCAGAAGAAAAAAGCCTCCTTATCAGCTGTGCTACTTGACTCCATTCAACCAGCGATTGCCACAAAATTATCAGGCGCAAACCCTCCCAACCTTCACCACCCAGAAGCCAACATTCCCGGGCACCTCTTCCAAGGCTTTCCCTGGCCATTTCTTTCAAAACAATTTTGCTATTTTCCACAAAAAGCAAAAGTTTGCAAATTTTCAGGCAGAAAGAAGAGGCAGAGGCTGCGTTCTTTCTGCTTTCACGGGCTCCTTTGGCTTTTTCGGGGCGTGGAAACCGGGTCCCCTGATGGCCCAGATCCTCCTCCTGGATCCCTCCAGGTTTCAAAAAGATCCGTGGAAAGAATTTTAATTAATTGGCTATTTTGTGTCGCTTAAGAAACACAAAAAGTGGCCGCAGGAGCAGCCAGGAGAGGCTCTGGGGCTGTCAAAGCAGCCTGCAGGAAACTGACCAATCAGCGCGCAGCTCCTCCCCTATAAATAGCGGCGCCAGCGCTCCCCTCGCGTTCAGTTCGCAGATCGCTAGCGAAGAGAGAGCATCGCCAAGAAGAAGATGGCAGAAGTAGCGCCCGCCGCCGCCGCTGATGTTTCAGCCGCTCCTGCTTCGAAGGCTCCCGCGAAGAAGGCAGCCGCTGCAAAGGCTCGCAAGGCCTCCGGCCCCAGCGTCACGGAGCTTTTGACTCAAGCAGTCTCGGCTTCCAAGGAGCGCGGCGGAGTCTCCTTAGCCGCCCTCAAGAAGTCCCTAGCTGCCGCCGGTTACGACGTGGAGAAGAACAACAGCCGCATCAAGCTGGGCCTGAAGAGCCTGGTGACCAAAGGGACGCTGGTGCAGACCAAGGGCACCGGCGCCTCGGGCTCCTTCAAGCTCAACAAGAGCAAGGCTGAAGGGAAAGAGAAGCCCGCCAAGAAGAAGCCCGCCGCCGCTTCCAAAGTGAAGAAGCCCGCCGCCAAGAAGGTCAGGAAGCCCATCACAGCCAAGAAGCCTGCCAAAAAGGTGGCCAAGAAGCCCGCTTCGGCCAAGAAAGCGGCGGCGGCCAAGAGCCCCAAGAAGTCCAAAGTGACTAAGCCCAAGAAGACTATCAAGAGCCCCGCCAAAGCAGTGAAGCCCAAAGCGAAGGCCAAGCCCAAGGCTTCCAAGTCCAAGGTCGCCCCTAAAAAGAAGTGAGCGCTTTAAGCCCAAGACGGAGGAGGAGGAGGCTCGTCCTTTACCACAACGGCTCTTTTAAGAGCCACCCAAATGCTCGATATAAAAGATGAAATCACTTGGCATCCTAGTTTCAAAACGATTCCTACAGAACTTTTAGGGTATTGTTGGGACTACAACCCCCAGCATTCCTCGCCCTTGGCTCTGCTACCTGGGCATGCTGGGAGTTGTAGTCCAAACAAGATCTGACTAGCCGATGGCCTGTTACAGACTGCCAAAATAAAGCTGCTTGGGGTCTTTGGAGGTATGCTGTTTAGATGATGCATACATTCTAAGAATCCAGAAGCTGCACCAAAGCTGCCCTCCAGTGCTTAGGAATGGAGAGTGGCTTTGGCGCGGCCTCTGGGCTCATTGAAATAGCATACCTCCAAAGAGGCCCGAAGCAGCTTTATTTTGGCAGTCTGGACTGTAACAGTAACCCATGGCGTAAAAATACGGGACCTACTAAAACAAGTGAAGGTACTTTCCCATAGGGAAAGCATACTTGCCCATAGAGAATTATTTATGGGCTCCTTTTTGGGTGTTGAATGCTTTAGCACCCAGCCTCTATATCCTCTATGGGCAAATATTTTCTCATGATTCTCTATGGGCAAGTATGGTTTCGCTATGGGCAAATACTCTCCTTTGTTTTAGCACATTCCCACAACAGCAACAGCATCGGTTAAAGCAGTACGGTTTTTAAACAAAATATGCTCCTAACTGCTTCAGATTAAAGCAGCCGCGTTTGTTTCTTCTGCCTGTTTGGCGTCCCCTCCCTGCTCTTCTCTATTGTGATGACGTTTTATAAAGGATTATTGATTTGGACCGACGAGGATGGGATTCGAACCCCCGCGTGCAGAGCACAATGGATTAGCAGTCCATCGCCTTAACCACTCGGCCACCTCGTCAGGGGCTCCGGCCCGTTTCCCCTCGCTTTCCTGGGCAGTTTTCTTCTATGTCCCAGGAATGTCTCTCCTGCTCTTCATAGAGAT
>NC_056527.1:115654777-115669701 GCF_019175285.1 Sceloporus undulatus
TAATAATAATAATAATAATAATAATAATAATAATAATAATAATAATAATAATGTCAGAAGCAGAAATTATAGGTATGCGTCTGTGAGAGAGAGATGTGATACAAATATACATTTGTATGTTATACACACACACATATGTGTATATATGTATATATATATCATATATATTTACAAATATGTGTGTGTAATTTTGACATATAAAATATTCGTGTGTGTATGTGTGTGTATCACACACTGTATAAATATGTGTGCATACCACATGTATATGAATATATACGTGCGTGTATATATATAATCACAAATATATATATGTGTGTGTGTGTGTGTGTGTGTGTGCACGTGTGTGTATACACACACACACACATAGTATACATACTGCCTCTTTCCCTTTTTGTGCCATTTATGAGCCTAAGGTCAATATTTTTGGGGGGGCAGATGGAGGAATAAATTCATACACTTATATAAGGTTTTTAAGTGCTTCTGTTAATCTTTTTAAATTGTATCTTATTTTTAAACAATTGATCTGTTTTAATACAGTAGTAGTTTAATTTCTTTTTAGTTGCCATTTTTGTAACTTTATAATTGTATTGTGCTTTTAGACTGTAAGCTGCTTTGAATCGTAATTTTTTGGGGGGAAGGAGGGTACAAATCAATATAAATGTAATAATAATAATAACAACAACAATAAGCCTCTCTGAGAGCCTTTCTGCCTGAAGAGCGGAGTATAAATACAGCAAATAAATAGATAAATAATTCCATGACTCGAAAGAGACAGGCCTATGAAACAATTACTTTTTGTTGCCATACCCTTTTGTTGTTGTTGTTGTTACAATAATATCCCAAGTCCACAAAACAGTGATGCCTTTTGTGAGACCAACCAAAGTGCACAAAATACATGTTGCAACCTTTTGACCACACTTTGGTTCTTCCAATTAAGGGATCCCTGCTTTGTGGATTTGGGAGGATACTGTATTTTGGGACATGGCCAACACAATCCTGTCTGGGCAAGAAGTCACACTCTCTCAGCCTCAGAGGATGGCAATGGCAAACCCTCTTCAAGGAAATAGCAAGGAAAACCCCTTGATAGGGTCGCCTTAAATGACTTGGAGGCACCATTGTCTCATGTCTTTCTTGCACACTGTCACTTCTGAGCAACACATTGTCAAAGGCGAGCCATGCAATGGGGGGGGGGGGGGTATCCTGCTAAATTTGTGTGTTTCCAAAAAAAGAGACAAAAAAAAGGGGGGGGGAGATAAAAAAAGTAGCAGCTTCTGCCGAAACCCGGGATCGAACCAGGGACCTTTAGATCTTCAGTCTAACGCTCTCCCAACTGAGCTATTTCGGCCGCCGGTGGCCAAGCTTTTTGATGCTGTGTGTAATAGAAAGAAGCTAATTGCTTGTTTTGGTTTCCTCCAGCAGTTGTTTCGTATTTCTCCTCCAAAGGGATGCAGGGCTTCGTTTTTGGCAAGTCTGTTTATTGTCAAAGATACAAAAGACCCAAGAAAGTAAAAACTGAGATTTAAAAACGAAATCAAAAGTGTCTTGGTTGCATTGGCCGGGAATCGAACCCGGGCCTCCCGCGTGGCAGGCGAGAATTCTACCACTGAACCACCAATGCTCCTGCTCTTGTGGAAGGGAGCTTCCCCTTAGGCCTCTTTAGCTCAGCCATTGGGAAGTCCTGCTTCCTAAACGTCCCTCTGACTTGCTTTTCCAGCCTTTGCCAACATTTCCCCCCCCAATCTTTATTCGTTTCATTTTTATGTTATGCCGCCTTTTTTCTTAAAAAGGGAACCCAAGGCGGTCTCACAAATAAAAACATATATTTTTTAAAAAGTAACAATAAAGACATCAATATAAAAACAACAATAATAAAAAATAATAGTATAAAATTGCAAACATCAAAAACCAGAGTCCACGCCCCACATAACAAACATAGATATTAAAATTATATTATATCAAAAAACATAAAGCTCCAACAATCCAAGGCCAAGAAGACCAAAACATTCCGGGTAAATTGTTTATGCCTTTTATATTATATTATATTATCATATTATTTTATTAAATTGAATTATAAAGACAATTTCTGTTTTTTTTATTGATCAGTATAACATTATTTTTTTAAAAAAATCCTAAACTTAAAACAATTAATATAATAGATAAACATTCATTTTGAAGGTTTTACATATATATATATATATATATATAGAGAGAGAGAGAGAGAGAGAGAGGGGTGTGTGTGTGTGTATATATATATATATATATAATAGGTGTATGTGTATATATATATTCATTTTGAAGGTGATATATATATATATATATATTAGGGATGTATGTATATATATATATATAGGGAGTTTAACTGAGTTTTGTTTTGTGTGATCAGTCATGGGAGAAGAGGGGGAGAGAAAGAGTCAGGCTGAACTTATTCCAGGGACATCTTCTCCAATGGAAGCTCAGCTTTGCAGCTGCCTTTGCCTGGCGTTTGGGGAAGAAAAGGGGGAGAACCCAAACAGATTCGCAAAAGCTAATCGCACAAGAAAAAGTGAGGTTCCACCGAGATTTGAACTCGGATCGCTGGATTCAAAGTCCAGAGTGCTAACCATTACACCATGGAACCGACCACGTGAGCAGCCTCTGCTTTCTTCATTTTGCTCTAAATCAATTAAACATCAAGTTCATCATCATCATCATCTCTCCCCTTTTAATATGACCATGGTTCAAAACACACTGCAAAAGTTAATCCGGTTTGACACCGCTTTAACTGCCCTGCCTCAGTGCTAGGGAACTCTACTTTGGTGAGACCTTTAGCATTCTCTGTCAGAGAGCACTGATGTCACAACAAACTACAGTTCCCAGGATTCCATAGCACTTAGCCTTGGCAATTAAAGTGGTGTCAAACTGGATTATATCTGCAATGCTAATGTAGCCACAATGCATTTATAGCCCCGTGTGTGTGTGTGTGTGTGTGACTTTAACTGCTATTGCTTTCTCCCATACAGGAATCCTATGATTTATTGTTGGGAGGAGAAAAGGGAAATTAAATTATTCACCAAAGCTGGCTGACTTAGATCCACTCAATCTGAATCCTGCTCAGAATCTGGATCTGTTTTAGTACTTTAATAATTTTATATTCAATGATAGGTATTAGTCCTTCTTAAAGTTTGCGTTTTAACTGCACAGCTTGCTTAATTTTGCACAGCTTTATTGTTTATGACTTTCAGATCGTATGCCATTGGCAGGTTATCTGCTGTTTGATGATGCCTGTAAAGTGCCATGCGGATTTGTGGCACTGGATATATAAACATTAACAACAACAACAACATAATAATAATTATAATAATACTGTAGTGGACTACAGCATCCTTAGTCCTTTGCCAAGTTCCAAATCCCAGGATTCCACAGGATGGAAGCATGAAAGTGTGATGCAGTCAGATATACATAGCAGGAAATGGAACATAGGATCATTCCAAAGTGGATTCCTTTTAGTAATTCCCTCGGAGCCTTTGGGGGATCAGCTTATATCTGCAATGCAATGCAGATATAATTCATTGATCCATAAGTATAGTGTCTAGATCAAGGGAAGTAAAAAGACCACAAACTGAACATGAGTCAACAGTGCGATGCAGCAGCTAACAAGGCCAATGCGATTTTAGGCTGCATTAATAGAAGTATAGTCTCTAGATCAAGGAAAGTAGTAATAGTGCCACTCTATTCTGCTCTGGTCAGGACCCACCTGGAATACTGTGTCCAGTTCTGGGGACCAATTTAAAATGGATGTTGAGAAATGAGCGTGTCCAAAGGAGGATGACTAAAATGGTGAAGGGTCTGGAAAGCATGAAGCCCTATGAGGAATGATTTAGGGGATGTTTAGCTGGAGAAGAGAAGGTTAAGAGGTGATATGATAGCCCTGTTTAAGTATTTGAAGGGGTGTCATATTGTGGATGGAGCAAGCTTGTTTTCTGCTGCTCCAGAGAACAGGACCCAATGGAGCAATGGATGCAAGCTCCAGGAAAAGAGATTCCAGCTCAACATTAGGAGGAACTTCCTAAGAGGAAGGGCTGTTTGACAGAGGAACACACTCCTTCAATGGAGATTGTGGTGGAATCTTGGAGGCCTTTAAGCAGAGGCTGGATGGCCATCTGTCACAGGGGACGCTTTGATTGAGAGTTCCTGCATGGCAGAAGGGGGTCGGAGTGGATGACTCTAGGATTCTATGAGTCTATGAAATCAAACTAATTATATATATACTCATGTATAAGTCTAGAAATCTTAGTCAAAAAATCAACCCCAAAATCCCGAGTTGACCTATCCATGGGTCAATATAAGTACTATACTTTTACTCTTATCAAAAAAGGAACCATGCATTGGTGAAAAGCAAGAGCATAATCTGTTATGGAAGCATTGATCCCAGTCTGTTCTCTCATTCATTCAGCCTTTACGATGAGTACAAACCCTTTTGCCTTTTGGAATCGTGTAAATTCTTTGGCATTGTTTTCCTTTGTTTCATCCTTTAGATCCTTTGTCACATTCCTCTAAGTTTGACTTATACACGAATTTTATCAAAACCCATAATTTTGGCCCTAAAACCTATCCTCAAATTACACATGAGGTTGACTTATAGTTGAGTATATACAGTATTTGAGAGGGGGAAGTTGGTCTTGAGTGTGCAACCAAGACTCCTTAGCTTAACCAAAGACCTCTTCTGATGGAGGATTTGCAGTTTTTTAATGCAGAGCAACAGAAATGCCTGCATTTAAGGGAGGGCAGGTAAAGAGACTATCGGGATATGAGCTTGTACTTCAAAATTTACCATTACTGTATATGTCTTGTGTGCCTTCAAGTTGTTTCCGACTTATGGCGACCCAAAAACAAACCTATCATGGGATTGTCTTGACAAGATTAGTTCAGAGGGAGTTTGCCATTGCCTTCTCTGAGGCTGAGAGAGTGTGACTTGCCCAAAGTCACCCAATGGGTTTCATGGCTGAGCGGAGAATCGAACCCTAGTCTCTGGAGTCATAGCCCTATACTCAAACTGCTATGCCACACTGGCTCTCTTACCATTACCACTACTCATAAAATAAATGAATAAATACTAAAATGATAAATAATAAAGACTGTTGTCAACTGCCTTTGAGTCGTCCCTGACCCATGGAGACCCCGAGTACGAGACATCCCCAAGACTGCCTTTCCTCCATTGCTCTGGTCAGGTCTTGCAACTGAGTCTCTCCTTCTAGCATGCAGCCTTCTTCCCTTTCTACTGCCTTCTACCTTTCCTAGCATTATTGTCTTTGCTAATGCAGCATGACTTCTCATTATATGGCCAAAGTACGACAGCCTCAGTTTGACCATCTTGGCTTCCAGGGAGATTTCTGGTTTGGACTGGATGGCCTTAGTCTATGAAAAGTTTGGGGAGTCTTTACTTGCTCACACAAGCCATTCCTCTTGACTACCAGAGAGTGACAGTAACATGTTAATAAAAGCAAGCACGACTGTTCAGTTTCAACAGCTCTGGAGAGTGAGTGCCTCTCGTTCTTTGGGTGCGCAAATGTCCCACATGTTCCACATCAGTCTAGGTTGCCCTGGAGAGAGCACATCTCCCTTGATGGGCCACCAAAAGACAATATTCCATATGAATGGAAAGTAAGTGGGGTGCCCCTAGTCTCATCCAAGCGTGTGCCATGGAGGCTGCATTTGTTAACTACCCTCCAGTCAATCTTGACCCGCAGCCACTCCATGGATGAGACATCTCCAAGACTCCCTGTCTTCTATTACTTAGTTCTTGAAGATTAATATCTTGCACATTCATACCTGTGGCCTTCTTCTCTTTCTCCTTCCCTCCATCTTTCCTAGCATTATTGTCTTTTCCAATGAGCCATGACTTTTCATGAAGTGGCCAGTCTCAGTTTTATCATCTTGGCTTCCAGGGAGGTCTCAGGCCTGATTTGTTGTAGGACTCTTTTATTTTTTTGGCTGTCCACAGGATCCTCAACACTCTTTCCAGCACCACATTGTGAATGAATTTATTCTCTTTTTATCCATTTTCTTAATTGTCCTGCACTTGCATCTATACATCGCAATGAGAAATAGAATGGCTTCTATGATTCTAGCTTTGCTCTTTAGGATCTTGCCTAGTTCTTTCATTGCTGCCCTCCCTGTTCTTATGTCGTCTTCTTACCTGCAGTCACCGTTCTGAACTATGTTTGATCCAGGGTTTAGAAACTCTTTTACTATTTCTATTTCTTCATTGTCTAGATTGAATTCATGAATATCTTCCATGGTCATTATTTTTGTTTTCTTTATGTTTAGCAGTCATCCTGCCTTTGCACTTTCTTCCTTGACCCTCCTCAGGAGTTGCTCTAGTTCTGCAATGCTTTCTGCTAGCAGTATGGTGACATCTGCATCTCTTAGGTTGTTGATAGTCCTTCCTCCTATTTTCACTCCCTCTACTTCTGTGTCCAAGCCTGCTTTCCATATAATACGTTCAAATATAAGATGAACAGGAAGGGTGACAAGATGCCGCCTAGTCTGACCCCTTTGCCAATTGGGAACCGTTCTGTTTCTGTTTTCTCTTCTGACAGTAGCCTCTTGTCCTAAGGGACACTGCATAGCCCATAGGTTAAGTTGATCCATCTCCCACATCTCCACTACAATTAGTGAAAATCTATGCAGTTTTACCTGCATTTAAAACAGAAACGTAATTTTACTTGTACCAAGAATTTTCCAAGAGGCCTGTAACAGAAATGATCAGCTCCGTAACAATTCCGCTTTTAATAAAGTAAATCAATAACAACTCAGAACGTGAATAAAAACACCATTCTCCTAAAAACAGACCACCCCAACCTGATGCAACTCAGCTCTGCTGGATTACAACTGCCATCATTCCCAGCCTGTTTGGAGAAAGCTGCCACTGAAAGAGTTTGGGGGAGAAGGTTTTGCAAGAATCGGGAGATGTCTGCTTCTGATCTTCCTTTCTGCTTTGTAACTCCCCTAAGGTTTAAGTTCCAGTGGATCAACAACTGAAGTGAATGAAACAGGTGCAGCCAATGCTGTGTGCCAGCAAATCAAGAATGCCTGTGCTGCTCACTGCTTTCCACCTCCTACACAAAGGTTGACACTCAAGTTCATCCACCTCTCTAAAGAATGTGAACTCGCCCTGTTTAAGAGCATAGGACACCTGAAGATAGAAAAATGAATCCTGCTGTGATCAACAGAAACTCAAATCAGTTTTATCACCCTTCAAAGGGAGGTTTCAGCTGAATCTAAGCCAGAGGTGGAGATCATACAAACCTCCCAATGTGGTCTGATTTCAGCTCCCAGCATTCCTCACCATTAGCTATGCTGGCTAAGGCTGTTGGGACTTGCAGTCTAGCCACATCAAAGGGTTGCAGGATTCCCATAGCTGACCGGAACCAACCTTATTGTCACGACTGTCTGCTTCTGCCCTTCCAACAGCACTTGCTCATACACTAATCCACAATTCCCAGGTCCCTGGGCAGATAAAGACTGCAAATATAGCCAGGTCTAGCCATGGATGCAACTGCACCAGGGACCAAAAACTAGCCAGAGCCACATTGGTTTGCTCATAAAATGCCTTCCCAGGGAATTTGGGGTGCAGGTATGCACACGTTTGAGTATGTAGATTCAGCAGCTGAGTAATTCCTTTCTCTCTTTATGTGAGCAGCATTTGAGATAGGGATTACTAAAATAAAAGGAGAAATTTGGGGCCCATTTCACAGCACAGTTACACTACTCTCGTTCCACTTTAACTGCCACACTTCCCATTTTAAGGAATCCTGGGATTTTGGGAGGAATACTTACAATTCTCCACCAGAGAGCTCTAGTGAGTCACCAGACCACAGATCCCAGGATTCCATAGGATGTTACCATGGCAGTTAAAGTGAAATTATAGCACTATAACTGTGTAGTGTGAAAGGAGGGGTAGCGATGGGGGGTGGGGATATAACACCTCTGTTGTGCTTTCAAGTTGTTTCTGACTTATGGCAACCCTAAGACAAACCTATCATGGAGTTTTCTTGGCAAGTTTCTTCAGAGCAGGGTTGCCATTGCCATCCTTTAGAGTACAAGCGAGAATCACAGGACCCTCCGGATGTTGTTGGGATGTGGTTCCCAGCATTCCTCACCAATGGCTAACCTGGCTGGTGTTGCTGGGATTTGCAGTCCACCAACATCTGGTGGTCAAACCATTGCCATTCCTATTTTAGAAGGAAACCAACCATGAGGACTAGGAATTTATACCACAATACTCAAAGAGCCTTCTCTCAGGACCCAATGGAAGCTGCTAACCTTGCTACTAATACTCTACTCCATGATATGAAGCCAGGGTGATGCCTAAATATCCAAGCCTTTACAAAATGGGTTTGAAAGCACACACCGTGTGGAAGCCTGTTTGTCCAGCCCACAAAGTGAATGAATAGGAATAAATAGAAGCAAATCCCATAAATTTCAATGTGGCCAATGTTGCAAGAAATGATACCCTCAAAAATTATCCCACATTCCCATTTTGAATCCAACAGGAACCTTTGGTGGCCTCCATTTTCTTCTTTGGAGCCCAAAGGTCAAAAACAAACCAGCATCTGAGGAAGAAGAAGCATCCTGGATTATGTACATCCTCTTGGGGCTGGCAACCTGTCAGTGAGTCTCTAGCCATTTCCTGATCAAGGAATGGGTTGAAGCCCCAAGTCCAGTCTCCCCCTGCGTCTCATAGCTTTCAACACAAATCAGACAAAATAATGTGATTTTTCAGAGAGTCCCTTCTCTAAAAGTAACTCAGCTCCAGCCTCTGCTGAAAAGCAAGGTCTCTTGTCAATGTGGGGCCCAAGCAGATGCCCAGAGAAGAAAGAAAGAAAAGATCTCCCTGCATTGTTGTTTACAAATTACAATGAGGGAAAATGTGGCTGGAGATTGGTGAGCTCTCTGTAAAATGACGGTTGTAGCCCAGAAGGGATTTCTAATGGACTGTTCTCTCCTTCTGCCGCTGGTAATCTGGAAGCAAAAGGAGGGGAAAAAGAGAGTGAAATTTCAACATACAGAACATGTTCTGAACTGGAACTGGACGAAATTCCAGCTCACCCCAAGACTTTGTATGGTACCAAAAACATTCCCAGCAAACAATGGATCATTAAGTAAATGGACACCCTTGTAGGCCTTGCCATTCAACAAGAGAACAATACACAGATTAACATGCAAATCACCTCCTCTCAACGAACAGTATTTATACTCCACTCTCTTCCATGTCAGCCACAGCTGTTGGCGTAACATTAGGAATAAACTCTTCTAGAACATGACCTCATAGCCCGAAAAAACCCACAAAAAATCTATGGATGCCGGCTGTGAAGCCTTTGACTTCATATTGGAATTTGGGGGTATTTGAGAGCACATTTTTTTAAAAAAAATATGTATTTGCAGAAGGAAGTGCATTGTGAGGGGGAGGCTGCAGCCCTCCAAAATTTCCTGTGAGACCAATGGGGCCTCCTCACCTTCCACAGTTGCCCACACCTATTTTATGGCATGATCTCCTGAAGGCTGAGTTCTCTCTGTGTCTGAAAACTAGGAATCAAAGTAATTTATACCATGAGTGTATGAAAGAGAAGAACGGGAATAGCATTTGGAAAGAGGCACAGCCCACCACCAGCAAGTACTTACTGTATGGGAAGAAGCGGACTCTCATAATGATCTCCCGAGCGGTTTTCAAGATCTCCACAGCCTGGGGGAGAAAGCAACAATGATGAGAGAACAAGTAAGTCTGAAGAACATTCAGTTGGGCAACATTAAGTTTTTCATGTTCTTGATGGAATCCCATATGGCACAGGTGAGAAACACATGGCCCTTTAGTTCTTGGTATTGAACTGCGAGTCCTAGCAGCATTAACCAGCAAGGGAATGCTAGGAGGTTCAAACCCTGGCCTCCAGAGTCGTAGTCCTATGCTCAAACCACTGCACCACACTGGCTCTTTAGGGTTCCAGTTTTGGACTGCCATTCCCAGAATATGCCAGCCAGCATGGTCAGGTGGCCTTGGGCAAGTCATACTATCTCTCAGCCTCAGAGGAAGGCAATGGCAAACTACATCTGAATAAATCCTGGATAAAGTTACTAAAAGTCAGAGTCAACTTGAAGACATAAAACAACAACAAAGCAAAACAAATCCCCTCTTAGTGGGGGAAGACAGCTCACCTTGCCGTGTTCAATATCCTGGAAGTCCACATCATTTACTGCCAGAACCTGGTCTCCCTCTTGCAATCCGGCTCGATGGGCATCAGAATCTGGGATTACCTGGGACCAGAAGGGGCAACAGTAAGTGACTAAAGCCAGACAGCATCAACCAATGCCACCCATTCCCCTTGGCATCTTGGGCAGGGGAGCACCCTCATCTTGTCACACCACTAACTCCTCTCTATTTCAGTTTGATGTCCAGGTTCACTTGCAACTGAACCCCATTAAACACACAGGACTTGCTTGCACAGTGCAAAGGAGAAAGTCACTGGTTTCCCTAGAAAAAGGGTAGAGCTGATAGAAAGGGAAGAACAGGGACTAAGAAAAAGGATGGAACAGGTATGTGCAGGATGTCTTCCTGCATTTTATTTTAAAAACCTACTTGCAATGGCAGTGGCAAGTGTGTGTGTGTGGGATCAGATGGCCCTTAGGGATATAAAATTCATGCTCAGAGCTGCTAATCTGGAATAAATTGCATTTGTTTTGAAAAAGTATCTCAGAATTGCTTATTTGTCTTGAACCTCTTATGCTGAATTACACTGAAGGCTGTAACCCCGGGGGGATTTGCAGACAAGTTTTACTCAACATTTATGGGTATATTAAACAGGAACTTTTTGCTTTTATGGCTTTAGTGCTAGTACTTTAAATCAATAACATATTTCATGCAAAGGAACAATCAAGCTCATATTGGCCAATTAAACACAACCTCAAAGAACATAATGGGTTTGCAAGAAGATAGTGGAAGTAGCCAGTCACAAGGGAAGAAGAAGAAATAATGGTACCTTAGAAATGAAGATGCCCAGCTGAGATGCTTTTCCTCCTCGGATATTAAACCCCAGCTAGAAAACAAAAGAATGAATGAGGGGAGTGAAAGAAGCACGGAAAATCTGTCAGTACAGAATTTGTTACTCAACACAGTTTTCTTCCTCACACTTTTAATTTCACTACCAGAATTAAAGAAATCTAGCTTGTCACTATATTTGTGTGATGGGTGGGAAATGAGTTGGCCTTTCCAAAGCTGCGAGACTCAAACTCCCATCAGCTAACATAGACGACAGTGAGAAATTCTGGGTGCTGTAGTCTTATTTTATTTATTCATTCGTTCATTTCTTTTTATGCCACCTTTCTCCCAAAAAAGGGACCCAAAGCAGCTCACAAGATAACAGTCCCAAAATACAGGATTCTTTTGCAAGATGTTCAGTCTATAAAAGGAAAAGCTTTCCAACCCTTGAATAAAGGACACCCTTTATATTAAGGGACACCTGCCAGCCCTATGAAGGACAAGCTTCCTAGTTCTCATATAAAGAACATACTTTATAAAAAGGGAAACATCCCAACCCTTGAAGGGACATGTTTTCTGGCTCACAAATAATGGACAACCTTTATAATAAGGCACACCTGGCAATCCTAAATCCCAGTAGCCATAGAGGCATTAAAGCATTCACCCTTTGCCCAAGCCCCCTCTGGATGTTTCCCTTCTTGGTTTTGTATGTATTTTTTTTAAACCTATTTATGCTTTACTACATTCTTTTTGTAATCTTAATTTTGAAGGTTGGGTCAAACCTCACCTGAGCCCCGGGAGGTTTTTTCAGAACGATGGTCCGAGGCAGAAACTGAGTGAGCTCATTGTTGTAGTCAGAATGGTAAATTCTCTATGGAAAAACAAAATACACACAGGCAAATGGATGAGGAATTCTATTCTATTCTAAACTTTAAACCATCTCCCCCAAAATCTTTATCTCCAAATGTTTAGGATCTTAGAAAAATGCTAATATTGGCTGCATCCACACTGGAGAGAGAACCTTGTTTGGCCCCGCTTTAACTGCCCTAGCTCAAGGCTATGGAATTCTGGGAGTTGGAGTTTGTTGTGGGGTCCAGAGCGGAGCTCTGCTCTGGACCCACAACAAACTCCAACTCCCAGAATTCCATAGCCTTGAGCCAGGGCAGTTAAAGCAGGGCCAAACTAGGCTATTGCTCCAGTGTGGATGCAGCCATTAAAATTCTTCAGCAGAGGAGACCATCAAGACTGTCTCCATAGCCAGAGTGGGATCTGTGGCTGCACACCTCATGCGGAGGGATCCAGGCAGGAGGGCTTTCATACGGAGGCAGGAAGACAACAGGATAGTCATCATACGGGATCCGGCCCCCGCCTCCCATATCCATTTCGGAGTCACCAGCCGACTGAGGGACCTCTCCTGGGGTGGGAGGGCAAACCTGGAGAAACAAAAAAGTGACTCATCAATATCCAAATATACACACCTCAAAGTCAAATGTACATCAAGGAAGAGGAAATTCATATTTGTAAGAAGCGTTCCCCCATCCCCAAATGTTTCTGCTAACTAAGGGACTGAGGACACAATAGATTTGAGTGTACTGAAAAGAGCTAATGCATAAATAATTTTCTATCTAAAACGGGACTGAGATTGCTGCAGACCTCCAGATGTTGTCTGACTGCAACTCCTAGCATTCCTCACACATGACTCTACTAGCAGGGGCTGCTGGGAGTTATAGTCCAACAACATCTGGATAGCCAAAGTAATGCCACCCATGGAAAACAACAAAGTCCTGTGACACCTTCAGAAGGAATATGTTTTAGGCCTGGCAGGAATTGTGTAGCCGTCCAGATATTGTTGGATTTAAGTCCCAGCATTCCTCACCATTAGCTATTCTGGCTTGGGAATGCTGGGACTTGGAATCCAGCAGCATTTGGACAGCCATATGATCCCTGCTTCTTTTTTAAGGTGCTACAAGATTTTCTTGTTTCGGACACAACAGAGCGACATGGCTGCCTGCCCTGGAAATCCCTTTGTATCTGGAGTCTTGTTCTCAAGTTGCCAGTTTTGTGTCTTTGCAGGAATGTTTGTGGTTGAAAGAGCTGATGACTAGATTAAAAACAAAACACAACAAAGAGTCTTGGTGATGCAAACAAATAATCTTGTTGAATCTGCTCTAACACAGAAGTTTGTTTTTTTGTTTTAAAGGAAAGTTTGGGAAAAACAAGAAGTGGAAATATTTAATTGTATGATCATATTTTATTTATAACATACAAAACATATAAATAAAACACAGATAATGGCATTGTTATATATTGGGCATCTCCTAGTACATGAATATAGCCTCATAAAATAACAACATTCTACATTCCTGCTAATTAAGAACCTATTTCTTCCTTCTAACTCTTATGTTGCTTTTAACCTTCATTAATGTTTAGGCCACACGATCGTGGCAGTTCTTTTAATTATATAAGATTCTCTGCCTATTAAAAGATTACAAAAGTTCAAAGGAAAACAGTATAATAACAAAAAGGAATTCTTATGTTTCTTAAGATGTATTTAAAGTTATCTTATATCTGTGAATTTCCCATTTCATTGTGATAATATTATATTATCAGATCTTGCCAATTCTTATTCCAGTATTTTATCACCGCTATTCCCCCCCCCCCCCCATTTTCATTTCATTTTAAGCCTTCTTCCACAAAAAGAGAGACACAAACTTGGGTCTCTATGAACATGTTTCTATGTACCTTTTAGCATCAGAGTCATATTTCTGGCTTTCCAACATTAAAGGGGCATCCAACAATTATTATTATTATTATTTTATCTATTTCTTTTCCTCCCCCAAATTTTTAGACATAAGGTGGGAATCTTGTAGATGTCCAAATGTTGATGTACTGCAAATCCCAGAATCCCAGCCCAGCTCAATGGACAGGAAGGATGGGAGCTGCAATCCAGAAACATCTGGAAGGCTCAATGAAGGCTCAATGGAATGAAGGCTCACCCCTTTCCTCAAATGTTTAAATTCATATTATTATTATTAAACTTTATTTATATAGCGCTGTACAATTAAAATATATACTGTATCATACAATTAAACAATTAAAAATATATCATTGGCTGCAAATAATGCAGTTTGAGACCTCTTTGACTGCCCTGGTTCAGTTCTATGGGATCCTGGGGTCTGTAGTTTGTTTTTGGCACCAGGCACAACAATATCCCCAAAACTACAAATCCCAGGATTCCACAGCATTGAGCCATGGCAGTTATTTGTGCTGTTCCTCTCCCCTTGGCCTTTATTCTAGCTGCTTCTCTCCCCACTTACTTCCAGGACCAGGATCCAGCCTTTCTCCTTCGCCTGAGCAGCTGGGATGGCTCTCGGATCAGCTGGAGCAAGCACCGCCCACCTTCTGCCCTCCTCCAATCAGAAAAGTCCCTTCCCCTCCAGCCAACCAATCACAAGGAGGAACATGGTCCTTCTTCTCCCATTGGTCCAGCTTCTCTCGCTCAAGCGGTACAGGAAGAGATGGGATTGGTTGGAAGGAAGGAGGAGGCGGGGACAACATGGAAGCTGACCTTTCTGGGGTGTGGCACACAAAGGAGTAGATGCGTGTATGCCATGGAACGTGTGAAGCTGCTCTGGAGACACGTGTATACAATACATGCGTGTAAAACTGCCCTAGTTCAACCTGGAGTCCTTTATACGTGTTGGACTACAGTACTTTTTGTGGTCACTTTACATTTTAAAATTAATTACGGCTAGGTATTATTATTATTATAATATAATAGGCAAAGTCACACTCGCTCAGCCTCAGGGGATGGCCATGGCAATCCCCCCCCGAAGAAACTTGCCAAGAAAGCCAACTTTGTTTAGGCAAGTCACACACAGTGGTTCCCGTCCAACCTTTGGTCCCTCAGAAA
>NC_056527.1:115669711-115670385 GCF_019175285.1 Sceloporus undulatus
ATTTGGACTTCAACTCCCACAATTCCTGACCGTTGGCCATAGTGGCTGGGGTTTCTGGGAACTGAAGTCCCGAAGTATCTGACGTCATGTACTGGTCGACGGCAGTGGCTCCAACCTGAAGCCAAGCCTTCAGAGGATTTGGACTTCAACTCCCACAATTCCTGACCGTTGGCCATAGTGGCTGGGCCTTCTGGGAGCTGAAGTCCCAAAGTATCTGACGTCATGTACTGGTCGACGGCAGTGGCTCCAACCTGAAGCCAAGCCTTCAGAGGATTTGGACTTCAACTCCCACAATTCCTGACCGTTGGTCATAGTGGCTGGGGTTTCTGGGAGCTGAAGTCCCGAAGTGTCTGACGTCATATAGTCCCTCCTCCAATCCCCTTTGCGCCTCGCCCTCTTTGCTCTGCCCCCGTGCGATGCTCGGATTGGCGCGCGCAGTATTTGAATGTTGGGAACTGACGGCGGGGGAGAAGGAAGAAAGAAAGGAGGCCTTGTCCGCGAGACGCCGAACCCGGTAAAGGACGCCGAGGGCGGAGAATGGTTTTTACGTAACGGTTCTCCCTCAGAAAGAGCCAAGAGGGACCCGGCCCTTAACGGTTCTCCCTCAGTCGAGAATGGGTTTAATCCTTCGCTCTTCGGGAGGGTCTTCTCCTCAAAGTTAATGTAACAGCTTT
>NC_056527.1:115670395-115731258 GCF_019175285.1 Sceloporus undulatus
TTATTATTATTATTATTATTATTATTATTATTATTATTATTATTATTATTAACCTTTATTTATTAAACAAATGAGGAATTTATGAGGATTTCGCGACGACGACAATAATAATTAATAATAAGATTAAATAATATTAATTGATCTATTGCTTTTCTTCTGGGAGGAGTCGAGAGCGAGGTTCTTCCTCCATTCGCTCCTTTAGAAAACATATTTTATTACATGGATATAATATATATATATATATTGTTAATATATTATTATTATTATTGTTATTGTTATTATAGGGATATAATATCAGATTGTAGTGGAATTAGGATGAGGAAACTCGTGGTTGTCATTCTGTATTAACAGAACGGAAGCTTTTTGCATCTTAGAAAACAAAAAATATATGTATTTAATTATTTCCTTTAAACTGTATTTTATTTTTATTACTTAGGCTTGGATTGGGAATGAATTGGTGATTAAAAGAAATTAATAGCATTAAAGCCTTTGTGGAATTATGAACAGAATGTGAAGAAAAGGAGACGGTAAGAAGAATGAAGAGACTGAGGATGATGATGATGATGATGATAATTTATGTGTTTGTGTGTGTTTTAAATTAAAGTACTGGTTTAGCTAATATTAAATGGCTTGAACAATGGACAATTAATGAGATTTGTTACACATTGTATCTGGAATATTATGTAAAAGATATATTTTTTAACAAAGAATGCTAATAAAAGTTTAGTTAGCCCAAAAAAGAAAGAAAGAAAGAGGCTTAGATTAGCTGGTTCCATTTCCACTTGGATGATCTTCAAGGGGCCTAATAATAATAATAATAATAATAATAATAGGCATCGGTTTATTAATTTGTGTCTGTCATCATGTTTATCCAATTTAAGGGCAGTGGCCTTATTATTATTGTTACTATTGCTATTATTACTACTACATTTATCTGTATAGCGCCATAGGATTTATGTAGCGCTTTGCAGAGGAGAGAAAATGGTCCAAATTAGAAATGAAAGCCTGCCTTCGGAAAGCGACCGAAAACTGATTGTGAAATTAATAAAGTATTACTACACTGAGGTTAAAGCAAGACCACACCAATTTCAATACAAATAATATGGTCATAAAAATCATTGCCAACAGAAATGTTTATCAGCAATTCTCAGTCTTTGGGCCTCTTTTGTGCTTCCTGTACCAAAAAGTGTACATGATCCCTCTATATTGGCCAAACTGCCTCAGACTTAGAGGAGCTGCAGTTTAAATACCTGCAAGAACAAAGTTTGAGGACCACTGACATATATTACATTGAAGGAGAAACAGTGGATGACAAGATCAGCTGAATCTCTTTCAGTGTACACTCATCCCTCCATATTTGTGTTTCTGATATTTGTGGATTTGTTTATTCACGTATTTGATTGATATGTTCTTTCTAGGAATATCTAGGTCCTCTGGTGCAATTCTGGGGTCAACTTTAAAGTTGAAAGACCTAGAGATTCCTACAGAGAATACTCTGCTAGGCCTTTGTAGCTCCTCCATTGAAGTTCTGTGGTCAGTGTCTGTCGGACGTTGGCCACAGAGTTGCCCTGAAGGACCTAGAGATTCCTAGAGAGGTGTCCTCTCAGGTAAAAACATGGTGTTTTTGTTATTTGCAGTTGTTCCATATTCATGGAGGTCTTGTGCCTCTAACCCTAACAAAGGTGGAGGGACAAATGTAATATGTATCAGCAGTCCTCAAATTTTGTTTGGTCTTGTAGGTATTTCAAACTGCAGCTCCTTGAAGTCCTAAGCAGTTTAGCTAATACCGGAAAGACCAAAATACCCTCAAGACCCAAATTTGAGGACCACTGTTACATAATACACTGAAGGAGAAACAGTGGATGACAAGATTAGCTGCTGTAATAGTGTTTCTAGAGTCAATACAGGGACAGAGTTGATATTTGAAGCTATTGCAGGGGCCTGGCTTCCATCCCTATGTGTCTTGTGAGATCTGATAATATTGTGTTGCTGGTAATCACAAGGTAGATGGCTCTTGATGATAGTGCTGTTTTCCAGAGAAGGGGCTGCCTATAAGCCACCCAAAACCTGTGTAAGATAAATCTCATTGTCAGGGGTTGCTATTGCTGATCATACATTACTGAGTAGATTTCGTTGAACTGTTGCCTGCAACAAATGATCTTGGGCTGCTAGATGCTCTCAGTTTGTCCTGTAATAGATTGTCCCATAAGACCAGTTTGGTCCTGCAGATCTTTTTTACTCTCTGTGTTGAGTAGTCATTGGAGTCTGAGAAAGTGCTTGACTTAAGTCTTGGGATTGAGAATGTCTGTTTGATGGGTCTGCCAGGATATGCAGGTCAGTGTAGTAAGCTGTGACAGGATGAAGGTGCAGCAAATGGCAGGTGTAACCAGGATAAGGCTTAGCTGTTATTTTTTAACCCCAACAGAGTCTGAGCAGATAAAGTTGTATAATCGGCCCCGGCTGTGCAGAAAACGGATTTCGTGGTACAGTTGGAAGTTGGAAGCGTGTAAATATTTGTGCTGGTATGTTGTTTACTGCATTTCTTAATGGTGATTATCTGTCCATTATGAAAATATGCGAACACCACTTAAGACATTTTAATTATCCTTCTAAATTATGATTATGATGATAATGATGATTATATTTATTTGTATCCCACTTTTCAGCAGAACTGGGACTCAGAGCGGCTTCACGATATTTAAGAACAATACAATTAAAAACACAAGAAAGTGATATGGAATTAAATTGATAGAATATTAAAATAAATTACTTATTAAAAGAAGAAAAATACAATTAAAAAGATAAAATTTTAAAACACTTAAAATGATACAACATCGTAGTCCTTTATGAATAATGTTTTAAAAAGCCTGCCTGCATAAGAAAGTCTTAACCTGTCAGTGGGAGGCTAATAAGGAGGGAGCCATTTTGATCTCCCTGGGCAAGCAGTTCCTGCCAACCTGTGTCTTCAGGGGGAGTGTAACCCCACTGAGCACAGGCTGGATCCCTATTCCCTGATCTGCCTTCTGACTGACCAGGAGCACCTCTGTATTGTCTGGATTAAGTTTCAACTTGTTTGGCTTATCCAGCCCATTACTGATGGCAGACACTGGTTTAGGACTAGGACAGCCTCCTTGGATTGAGGCGGGAATGAGTTGAGTGTTATCTGCATATTGATGACACTGCACCCCAAAACTCCAGATGACTTCTCCCAGTGGTTTCATGTATATGTTGAATAGCATAAGGGACAACGCAGAACCCTGGGGGACCCCACAGGCCAATGGCCAGGGGTCAAGCAGGAGTCCCCCAGCACCACCTTTTGAGTTCGCCCCTCCAGGAAGGAATGGAGCCACTGTAAAACAGTACCTCCAAGTCTAAAGTAAAATATCCCATAATCCATAGTTCATGTCCCCCTGACCCCCAGGAAAAAAGCATTTCTGGGCAAACTGTGGGTCCCCCCCCCCAAAGTGTTGAGGTTTTTTTCATGGGCCTTAACATCCCTATCTTTGAGTCTCCTCCCTTCAAAACGTACACCTTTAATGGGAGACCTGTCCCATGAGTAGATTCAGAACTGGTTTATTCACATGTTAGCCCCACCGAATTCAAGAAAGTCTATTAAGCAAAAAGCTGCACACAAGGCTGGCCTCTTCAGTAGCAGTTTCACCTAATGCTCACAGCATCTTTCCAGAAGGCTCAGAAACACAATGGGTTTTCTGTCTGCTGTTTGTATAAATAGTACAAATACACCAGTTGCAATAAATATTTGCATTCTGGCTAGTATATTTCAGGCTACATATGTCAGACCCTCATCCACAGTGTTGTCATGAGTCAGATTTGACTTGCAGCCAGCTAATAATAATAAATGTCAGGCTAAGGATATTTTCTTGGTTGTGTGAATGACTAAAATCCACCTGTTGACAGATGGTTATACAGTATTGTATTTGGCAGCTGTAGTGTGGTACAAAACATAACTGATGGTATTTTCTAGGGGAATAACATTCTGCCACTTTCTGATCTCTTTCTTAGGAAGATAACAATGTCGAAAGATGAAGACAAGGGGATCCCTGTGAGGGTGGCGCTGAGGTGCCGCCCTTTAGTTCCCAAAGAAATTGCAGAGGGGTGCCATATGTGCTTGTCTTTTGTCCCAGGAGAAGCGCAGGTAAGGAGAGCTTTTGCATTTGGGGAGTTCTTGTGTGTTTTAACTTACCCAAAAGAGATGGGAATCCAATGTTGTTCAGCTGCAATTCCCAGCATCCCCAGCAGTGGCAGAGGCCAGAGGTAGAAAACTTTCTGGTGCTATATTTTTCCTTAGGACCCCCCCCCCCCTCAAATCTCCCCCAGTATATTGTTATCTGGGCTATTGTACTGCAGGCATGTTAAATGAACTACACATTTATCATTCTTAAGGAGACAAGCATTGACAATGCTCAATGTGAATGCACTACTGAACTTGTTTCTCTTTCACAAAATCTCTTGCTTCTCAATCAATGGTTAGTTAAGTAGTCTAAATGAAGTGTGATAAGTTGCCTGTGACCACAGATTCACATCCATCCTTTGTTGGAACAGAATGTTTGATTGGATGTCCTGAAACAGATCTTTCTCAACTTGAAAAGGAACTGTCAAGTAGTGCAGAAAATGAGTGAAACTGAAGTTACTACAGTTATACTGCAGCAAAATAAAGTTGAATTGTCACTACAAAGTATGTCAAGTACAGTGATTTTCAGATTTATGCCCTTAAAAAAGTGTTCTTTGAGGTGTAATGGGGTTGTTGTTAAAAAATAATGAAAGTATATGCTCTTCTCTTTATATGATTACCAATATTCCAATAAAATAATTTCCGTATAAAGTTTCTAACCTGTATAAATATCACATTGTGGCCAAAAGTTCTAAATCAAATAACAGTATGTAAAGCACTAGAAAAACTCCCTGTGTTTTCCAGTTACACGTTTTCTGGAAAATCCACATTGCTGCTCAGTGGCAAAGAATGCTGAGAGTAATGGTCTCTCTACCTTTGAAGGGCCATGCGATTCCAAACCCTGCTCTGATAGATTGCTAACCTTGAACATCTGGGAATTTATGTTGCTACAAATTAGACTATTGCTTAACAATAAAGGGTTGACTGTGTTTGTGGTAAAATGTTAGTTCTCACTCATCTTTCCTCACAGGTAATCCTAGGGAAAGACAAGCCATTCACGTATGATCACGTGTTTGACCCTGCTACTGAGCAAGAGGAGGTTTTTAAAACGTGCATCGTTCCCCTCGTTAGGGGCATTTTTAAAGGTGAGAATTATGAGATGAATGAGAGGTATTTTCATGAAGAAGGTGGTTTCCTGAAGGCAAGGTATTAGCCATAGTTGTTCTAGAAATTTGAGATTATTTAGATTCTTGAAAAAGGTCTTGAAAAAGGTGAACGGCAAAGATGTTTAAGGTTGACAAAGAAGAACAAAAGAAGAGACAACTACAACCTATACACACACACACACACCTTACTAACTTAACACTAGACTTGTCTTTTATGTTTTATGTTGACAAATGACAAAATGTAAGATTGAATGACTTGTAATTTTTTAAATTAATAAAACCTTTTTTAAAAAACTAATAAAAGGGCCAGTTTTCTTAGTTGGGGGAAATTTTCCTCCCAGGATCCAGTTTTGGAGGGGACATAGGGCTGCATTCTGGCAGGGAGCATGGCGAAGGACACATGATGGGGCCAAAGTAGATGACCTGGGAACATTCTTACTGATTTGGATACTTTCCCTTTAAACATAGAAATTAATGGATGGACTCAATCCAGGGAGGTCACAGGCATGGATTTGCAGGACCTGAGCGGAGCAGGCGAGGACAGGGGTTCTTGCAGGTCCACAGGGTTGCTATGAATTGGGATGGACTCGAGGGCAGCTAACAGTAACAACGATAGTTCTAGGCATGTGTTTTCAGGAGCTGTTTCTGGGCCTTTACATCACTGTGCAGTTCTATGCAGGGAATTTAAAGTGTGCTTTCTGTCCAAATGGAGATTTCCTGTGGGGCACATCCAGAGGTCATGGGAATTTGTTACCTGGATAGTATATTTTGTCCAGGAGAATGCTAGGGCTCTCAACTTTATTCTGCAGATGAGTCTTCTCCAGCTAGTTGCCCTAACAGTGTTGGCCACAGGAGAGCTGTGGAGAGACAAACTCAGTAGGCACCAGACTGGGGAAGGTTGCTCTAGATTTTTTATTGATTATCAGAGATGAAAACCTGGCTTGTTGGACCTTTAGACTGTACCTCAGGGGTAGGCAAATGGGGGTGGACTGGGGGGCAAATTTTCTGCCCTCTTCCAAAGAAAAAGTGCTTAGAAATACACTTCTGGCTGTTCAAACTGAATTGCTGCTCAGATAGGCATCCAGGAGAGGCAATGCACTGTGCTGTGGGTGCGGGTTCAGAAACAGGGTAGAGGGCCATAAAAACATCTTTGGGGGACCATATGTGTCCTCATGGCTGTGCTTTACCTGCCTTTCCCATATATCCGCCCTGAGCTCTCTTGATAGAGGGCCGAGTATAAATATTTTAATAAATGAATATCTTGTGATTTTGGAGTTCTGTTTCATGCTTGTTGCTATAAGAAGAAACAAACAATAAAATATTAGAGGTGATTTTTTTTCTACAAGGAGTAGTTTCTGATTGTAAGAACCTAAATAACCTGAGGTAGTGATCACTCAGGTACTGAAGCCTGGGCAACATGACCCTCTTTTGTTCTATGGCTCCTGACTGAGGGAAGAGCAAGTATGCTCAATGGGCTTCTCTCTGTAATCAGGCAGCCAGCCTCATAGGAATGACCTTCATTTTCTTTTCTGGTTTTAATTCCCTAGGGTACAATGCTACCGTTTTAGCCTATGGACAGACGGGGTCTGGGAAAACCTACTCCATGGGAGGAGCCTATACAGCTGACCAAGAGAATGACCCCAGTGTTGGAGTCATCCCCAGAGTCATAAGGCTTCTCTTCCAAGAAATGAAAGAAAAAACAGACTGGCAGTTTTCCTTGAAAGTCTCCTATTTAGAGGTAGAAGCCATTTATGCTTTCCAGAAACCAATAGCTTCTATTGATAATAGTTGTTTATCTGTTGCTTTGAAATCCAAAGCTTGGGGAGATTATTGCTGGGTCCTTGGCTGAGGCTGAGTTCAGATGCCTCAAAATAAGGCTGGACATTTGTTCAGTAAAGAAAGATCTGATCAATTGATTCATCAAGTATTTTTGAAGTCTTAACTGCTTTGTAATTCTCAAGATACTTTAAGCATTCTTGGGTTTGATGTTTATCCTAATTACCAAAACAATCTAGTCAACTGCTGTTCTGAAAGCATCTATCTCTTTGTTTATTAAATGTAACAAAATTTTATAGTTTTCAATAATGCCAAGGGAAGGAGACTATAAAAGCAAACAAGGAATTGAATTATTCTTCTCTGTGGCTTATTTCTTGGGACAGGAACAGCTTGCTTTCTTTTAAAAGAAAAAAATAAAACAATGATTTACAGCAAGCAGTCGGTCAAGACGTTTATTGATAATGTTTGACTAGTCAGTTGATAATGGGAAGCAGCTCTAAGCTTGTCATGTACTTAAAAATGTTTAGCACTTGCTTTCTCATATGTGGGAAGAAAGGTGGGGGAAATTTCCACATGGGGCATATAAACTGGCTTTGGCAATATTAAACTGTTTCTCTTCCTCTCTGAAGACGAGGGTGGAGCTCAGTCTTCCTTAGCTCAGCCTTTCAGTCAAGCTATTTCTTCCAGATGTGATACACAAGGAACACCAGTATCCACAGCACTGGAGCAGGTGCATCCATTGATCCTGCATTTGTTAGCTTGAAGATAACTCCCTTGTTCCATGAGGCTTGCTTGAAGAATGTAGACATAAGATTACAGTTTTTGTTTTGTGTTAGGTTATTTTTAATCCACTTCTGCTTTCTGTCCTTGTGTTGTTCCTATGCTGCCTCTTCTGTTTGTATATAGAGATCTAAGCTTCTCTTTTAATGTCTCCAGATCTACAATGAGGACATCTTAGACCTTTTGTTGCCAGTCAAAGACAGGACATCTCAAATCAGCATCCGTGAAGACCCCAAGGAAGGCATAAAGGTAGACTTTAATCTATCAGTGCTTGTGGGTTTTCTTTAAGAGAATAGTGTGTGAAATGTTACAGAAGGCTGCTGATGTCAAAATGGATCTTACTTTGAACTGTAGTAGACATAAGCAGACTCCCTTCTCTAAGTGTGATAGACTTGTACAAACGCTTTTCTTCAATAAAGATGAGAATCTAAAATAGGCATCCATTATAAATGGGTCCTCCCTTTTGGCTCCCCAAGCCCATGAAGATGGGTAAATAGATGCAATATGTTGAACGCTGAGCTAATTTGCTGCCCATCCCTTCCAAAAAAAGAGAAAAGCAAGTATAATAACTTACTCTGCTTCTTGTTCACAATTAATCTACCTAAACAGCTGATTTCATCTGAATTTTACTTTTCTATCTGAATTCTATCTCTAACATGAAGTAAGACAGTACATTATTGTAACTTGACTCCTTTGCCAGATGGTGACTGATGCATGGCAATGCATCAGTAAATATAGATACAGGTGAGTGGCATTTGAATGTATACCATTTAGACTTTGCCATTCATCCAGATGGCTCTGATTAGATATATACTGGGATGCACCAAAGCAAGGATACAGGCAAGAATGGAGGCCTTGTGCATTTTTAAAGATGCTATAAATGAAGGGATAATTGCTTCCTCCCACTCTTGTCTCTTAATTCAGATTGTGGGACTAACAGAACATGAGGTGACTAGTGCCCAAGAGACAGTTCTTTGCCTGGAGCAAGGGAACAACTCCCGAACTGTGGCTGCCACAGCTATGAATACTCAGTCATCACGCTCTCATGCTATTTTTACCATGTCCATTGAGCAGAAAAGCAAGAGTGACAGGTAAGCAAAAGCATTCAGAAACTGGATAATTTAACAGGACTTGTAATGTAGCCCCCCTCCCTCCCTCCCTCCCTCCCTCCCTGTGTGTGTTGTGTGAACACAAAGCACCTTTATATCAAAACCCAAGAAGGGGAATATTGGGTGAAGAAAAGAATACCTTGACTTGATTTCGGGTAGAAGGACAACTAACACAGAATCTTGAAAATGTATGCCTTGATGTCAGGAGAGCTTTTTGCATCTTTGCAATACTATCCATTAAATAACCATTGCCATAACCTTTCCCATACACTGTCTTATGACTGGTTCATTCTGTTTCTGACTTAGAAACACCAGCTTCCGTTGCAAACTGCATCTGGTAGACCTTGCTGGTTCTGAAAGGCAGAAGAAGACAAAAGCAGAAGGTGATCGACTTAGGGAAGGTAAGCAGGATACATTTCAGACAGCAAAGTGGGTTTGTCTGTAGGAGTTCCATGGTTTCATGTTTCAGAAATCTTTTTTAGTCCTTGTTCTGGGCTCTTTATCAATCAAATATCTTAGGGTTACTTAAAGTGAGGACTAATGATTTATGTGGCCTTGTTAGCATAAACAGAAATAAATGTTTATTTTTCCATTTTCCTGCTTTCATATTTCACTCTGAACATTTTTTATTTGAGTTACTTTCTTAGAAAGATTCACCTAAGAGCATGCCTCACCTTGGCTTTCTTTTTTCTGTGTAGGAATCAACATTAACAAAGGACTTCTCTGTCTGGGGAATGTCATCAGCGCTCTTGGGGATGAAACCAAGAAGGGGAATTTTGTCCCTTATAGGGACTCTAAACTAACACGACTTTTGCAAGGTAAAAATGGAACACGAGGCCCACTGGGAATTATTTTGAGCCTCTGGGAATCTATTTTTCCCATTGCCAAAGGGAAGGTGGTAGATTCTTATGTATTTATTATTTATTTAGAGCATTTATACTGCACTCTTCAGCCACAAACACTCTCAGAGTGGCTTACATATTGCTAATTTGACAGCTTCCTGCCCTCGGGTTTACTGTCTACAAAGACATGACACAAAAGAAGAAGGGAATGGCAGTGGGGAAAGCGGATCAAGTCCAGCAGATACTGCCAGTTATTCTCTCCCTCCAAGGCGAGGGTGGTAGCAGTTAAAATGGAGGGAGGGCCTTTCATCTGCCTTTGGGGCTGGGCATGGTGGAGTTCTGACTGCCTCTTCTCTCCCTTGGATGCCAGGGTGGTGGCATTTGGAATAGAGGAAGGGAGGACTTTCATCTGCTTCTGGGCCTAGGCATGGTAGAGCCTGCCTCTTTTCTTTCTCTGAGGCCAAGGTGGTAGCAATTAAGATGAAAAGAGAGCCATAAGATGGAGGGAGGGCCTTCTTTGAAGAAGCTTTTGAAACAGGTTGTGTGGTCACCACACAGGGATGCTGTAGCTATGAATTCTTGTACTGACAGGGGGTTAAATTAAATGGCCCTTGGGGTCTCTTCCAGCTCCATGATTCTACGAAAAACAGTAAACTATAGGTTTGAAGTATTTTTTTAAGCCAAAACATAGACTAAATTGATGTCCTGCTTCTTTATCCTTCAGATTCCTTGGGAGGCAATAGCCACACTCTGATGATTGCCTGCGTGAGCCCAGCAGATTCCAATATGGAGGAGACTTTGAATACCCTTCGCTATGCTGACAGGGCCAGAAAAATAAAAAACAAGCCAATAGTTAATATTGACCCCCAGGCTGCAGAGATCAACCGGTTAAGGCTGCAGGTATTTCCCTCTTTTGATGGGGTGCACCCAGAATTAGGGAGAGGGAACGGATTGCCATACCCTCCCCAGATATAGAGATATTTGTCCCCTCATCTGTCTATTTTCCCTCGCCAATGTTTCTGCCTATTTTTTAGTTGTTCAATGTTTTTAATGTTTTAAATGTTTTAATATTATTACTGTTTAATTCTGTTTTAGTACTGGGAATGGGGGGTGGTGGTAGGTCTAGGGGTTTGATTTTTTAACTCTAATGTAATTTGTTGTATTTTATTGTTGTAACCCGCCCGGGAGGGCTAGAAATAAATCTATTATTATTATTATTATTATTTTAGGTATGTGTGTAGCTCTGCAGAAATTCTCCAATTGCTGCCCTTGTTGTGAATCACAAACATCATGTTCTTAGTTAAGAATGGCAAAACAAGCATAATCATATTCTTTCTTCCAGGTTCAAGAGTTGCAGATCCTATTGCTACAGGCTCATGGAGGGACACTTCCAGTTTCTATTGGGTAAGGAATGCTTAACCATACTTGTACCTCTTAGTTAAGGGGTGGCTCATTAGGTGGTTGAGGTTATTTTTTCCATTATGTTAAAGGCTGGTAGCGGAAATCTTTCCTCTTTTCCCTTATCAGCTTGAATGCAGAAGAGCCTTCACCCTCCTTGCTTAGATTTTGGGTTGAAAAAAAATGGGGTTCTGGCCAGACTAAAATATGTGCTTACCATATTCTGGGAGTAGAGACTCCGGCAGATATAAGAAGAATGGAGTGGGGGGGGGGGGACTACTAGCTTACTTGCAACTTCCAAAACCTCTTGAATCAGTACATGGGATAAATTTTGGCTCTTGAATTCTTTGGAAACCAGGTGGTCTGCCAAATATGTAGGGAAAACCCTTCTGGCTTTGAAAAAATTGTATTTGATGTTAGAAACACAATAACCTATTTAGAAGCTAAAACATGTCACATAATCTGTTTGAAACCCGGCCAGACATAGCATAGCTTGCAGACCACACATAGTTTTTGTTCAGCTTCTTTTTAGAATTGCAGATTGTTATTTTAAGTTTTGCTTGGCAGTGGCAGAAGGCCCTCACTAATGTCTCTTGCCTTCTTCCTGTCAGTGGTGAGCCCTCAGAAAACTTGCAGTCTCTGATGGAGAAGAACCACTCTCTCACAGAGGAGAATGCAAAACTAAGCCGTAGTCTGAGTGAAGCAGCGAGCCAGATTGCTCAACTGCTGGAGAGCTTCATTAAGGTAAGGCTGCACACTTGAAGACACTGGTTTTGATTTGCCTAGCCACGTATTAGTCATCTGTAGGCTCCAATATAGTTCTCTCATCCCAAACCATGTTCATTGGTAATTTCTGAGTCATTTTTTAAAGGAGGCTTGATGATTTCTCTCTTTCATGTCAGCCCATTTCATAGATACAGGGGCAATTTTGGCCAGACTCCTCATATTAATTTATATAACCAGGGGCTATGTGAGTGTTAAGCTTTTGATATGATGTTGTGTAAAGAGATATGCACTGCTTTCTTGTGCAACACTTTCCCCTGGGCTGCGTAACAGCACTTGAATGAAGAAGAAGCTGTGCTGAGCTCCACCTCCCCAACCTAAACAGCCACTGACTGGCAGAATGGGGCAGGGATGAGTAGCTCCCTCTGATCCCATTGCTCTCTAGACCTTGACATAAGTGTGCTGGGGGAAAATTATACTCCACCAGTGTGAAGGAGGAACTTCGCCATTGTGTGCTCATCACTACCAGACTTCTATCTTTGATATGTTTGAGTTTACATGCAGACACTTAATGCCAGGTGCAATCCTTGTCCCTCACATTTAGTAGCGCACTTCCAAGATTTCCTGGGCACAAAGTAGATTGCATGTGGCCTTCTAGGGCTATTTTGTGTTCCCCAGAGTTCCCTTTTTGTTGTTGTTGCAATGTCCTCTAGTGATGGGCACTTTGCCATCTTTTGGGGGACCTCTGGGTTATTTTTTATGCAAGGGGTGCATTTTTTCTAATAGGATGTGAACCAGGACACTTTCTCTTAGGAAAAAAAAGGTTTCTCCTCAGCCTAAAATAAAATAGGATGCCCCAAAACATGGCAAAATTGCATCCATGCCTTCTAGATGGCATTGGGGAGCAAAAAAGGGGATTGTTAAAGGAGGACAGCTGTCCAAAGTCTCCTGGGGAGTCAGTGCATCCATTAATCCCTGATAGTGGCCACCCCATCTAAAGAATAAAGAATGCCCAAGAAACACTCATAATTGCTTGTCTCATACTACTACTGTTGATCCATAACTAAAATGACATTGTTGTTCATAACATGTTTTCTGTTTTTTGTAGACAGAACATAAGAATGAAACAATCAATACCAGACTGGAGGAGCTCCAGCAACATCCTGTGTAAGCACATTCCCTGTACATGCTTACATGCTTAGGCTGTAGAGCACTTGGCATGGGACTGACTCCACAGAGATCAGGACTGAGTGAAGCGCTGCCCTTCCAATGCTGTTTGGCTGCTGCGCCAGCTCATCCCTAGCCAGCACAGCAGTTGGTGAGGGACAATGGAAGTCGCAGATCAACTGGAGGGCCACACATTGACCACCTTTGATCTAGAATAGAGAAAATGCAGCCTATTGACCACATTTGGCTTCCCAGGATCCTCGCCCCAGAATTTTCACCTGAAAATTGTGCTTCAGAATCCACAGAAAGAAAGCAAATGGTCCTTAGCCCCTTGTCTTAGGGGGCCAGGCAGAGGGGAAGCATCCAGTTGAAATATTCTGAGAAGAACCCTCTCCCCAGAAGTGAATTAATGTTTTGTTTTACTTTTATTTTTGCATGTGTATCTATCTGTATATTTATTTCATTGATATGCTGCCTTTCTCCCAAAGTGGAACCCTGTGGGCTCTATCTCTGGTACAAGTTTCCCATCCATCTAGAACAGTGATGGTGATCCTTTTAGAGATCAAGTGCCCAAATAGCAACCCCAAACCCACTTATTTATCCCAAAATACCACGTCCCTCTGGCTTTCTGGTGACAAACTCTGGCATAGAGAGGGCTCTGAGTGCCACCTCTGGCATGTGTGCCATAGGTTCGTCACCACTGATCTAGAATATAAGGGGAGGAGATTTTGTGCTGCTTATTATTCTTTTTCAGGCATGATAATTGGCAGCTAAAAATTTTTCTTTCATTTATAGCCCAATCTCCAGACTAAATCAAAATTAAAAGCAATTGTTGTGTGTTCTCAAGCATATCTGCTGCTTACTGCTTCTAATGCTCCTTAGCATCTTTAAATACACAAGGGCAGGGCAGGATGAGACTGTTCAGTTGAGCATCCACATTTTGTCAGTGAGATGCAGACCTTTTTGAAATTGAATTTCAGGATGAAAGTCAACCTACAGAAGGTACTTGAAACTCTGGAGGACCAAGAACTAAAACACCATGTGGAATTGTTTTGCCAGCTGCAGGAAACGATTGCTAGGCTGCCGGTAAGAGCCTACATAGAGAGTCAGGATGTTTAGGGGGCTTAACAAAATGTAACAGTTTTATTGCCTTCCCAGAAGCTTGGGGGCCTTTGAGACTTAAGATCACAAAACCTTGTGACTTCCTTGAATCTCCTTCTGGAGAGATTCAAAATGGGAAAACCATTCTTAGTTTTGGACTGGATCTTGCCAGTGTTGAAAATGTGTGAAGTTTTGAATTACATCTTAGATATTCCCACCCCAGCAAGATCTGGTCCAAAACAGAGCTATATGTAGGATCTTGGTATCATACCAGGCTAAACATTGCTTTTTTCACAGAATGAAAACCCTAATGATGATGCTGACATGGATACATCTGACCCGGATTCTAGTGCTGTAAGTCAGAGGCTTGAGGGTGAGCAGTTGGATAATGAGGAATCTGGGTTCAAGTCCTACCTCAGTGTTGGCTTTTCTACCACTTGCACCAATTATTCTCTTGTTGCAAATGGGGGAGTTAAAGCCGAAAGGCAACTGGTTGTAGTGAACTAGTTGCCTTTTGGCTTTAAGTCCCATATTTGCAAGAAGAGAATTATAGCACCATTACTTACAGAATTGACAGAGCATATCCTCCTTAAAGAAAACACGTTATATAGTGGCTATGAATTACTGTTTATTTATATCCCACTTTTCCCCCAAGACTGAGACTTAAAGCGACAAGCACATTAAAAAGATTGCAGTTAAAAACATACAAAAAGTCAAGAAAATATTATAAAGTCAACACTATAGGATTTGGGGTACACAAGTAGATCAGGTGGCTGCTTTATTGGGAGGCTGAACTATGCTTGTTTCTTCTCACCACCAGCCCCCCAAAGCGGCAAGTGTCCCATATTTGAGATAACCTCTAAATGATTCTTAAAATAAATGCTGGTATAAACATTTAAAGGATTGGGTGATACTGTGTTTGAAAAATATTGCTGCTTCCAGCTCTAGAAGTAGGGATCATTATTCTCCAGAACCGTTTGAGTTGCTAGTTTCAGACACTTTACAGAGACTGTGATAAAATAGTTTTCAGCTCTCCTTTGGTCTAATTAAAATGCTACCATGAGACAATCCTGTGCTGCTGCTATGCATCACTTTAGTTGTATTGAGCTGTTCTGCTTTGACATTTTTCTTTTCCAGGTTTCAGAAGCTAACCGAGTGCCTGACGAATATGCTGCTCAGCACGCGCTCCACCAGGCCCAGATGTCGAAAGAGCTTTTGGAGCTCAACAAAGCCCTGGCTCTGAAGGAGGCCTTGGCAAGGAAAATCTCTCAGAATGACAGCCAGTTGGAGCCCATACAGTGTCAATACCAGGTAATGGCTACAAGTCAAGAAGGAGTGAACAACACCACATAGTGGATTTACCATATGTAAATACAAACTTACCTCTCTAGCCATTGAAAACAACTGGAGGGGCCCTTTTCTTTATATACCAACAGGAACCACTCATGAAAATGAGGGGTCATCCTTCTCTGCTTTGGCTCCTAGACCGTGGAACTGTAGATTGTGCCCAGCTGGTGAACTTTCACTGACACTGACATTTCAGCGTAGATTTAAAATATGCCTTTCACTACATCTTTTGCAGCTTAGGGATCATGGTCTGTTTCCCCTGTGGAGTTCTGAGTCTGTATGCAGTTTGGAATTGCTGAATTAGTTTGAATTCTTTAAATTATTTTAAAATATTTTATGTTTGAAATTGCTTTATCAAGAGCAATATCAAGAACCTGGAAGAAGAGGTTTCAAAACTGCAGAAGGAGAAAGAAGACTTGATCCTGGCACTTCATGTTTCAAAAAAAGATGCCAACCAAGCAAAGTAAGAGGCTCATATTCCAGGGAGGGGTAACAGGCCGGAATACCTTTTGAGCTTGTATCCATGAGGCTATGTGTCCTTTCAGGTTGAGCGAACGCCGTCGGAAACGACTTCAGGAGCTTGAAGGTGAAATGACAGATCTGAAGAAGAAACTGAAAGAACAGTCAAAGCTCCTGAAGATGAAAGAATCCAGCGAGCAGACAGTGTGCAAATTAAACCAGGAGATCCGGGTATATAATGAACCAGAGTTTCAATGTAAAATATTAAAAGGTCATTCAGATGTTTACAAAATGGGTGAGGTCTTGGGACTGTAACAAGGCAACAAAGACTGTGCAGAAGTATCTTGATGAATTTTAAGGGTTGTAAGATTTGTTTCCACTTGAAAACGGTTGGGCATACAGAAGATTTCCTGGCATCCTCAAAGTATACCAATAATGCTTTGATGAGTTCGGCAGGACCCTAAAGAGACTAAGCATTTTAATGTTTGTTCATACAAATTCTTACCCCCAGCCTTTCCGTTGGTCATTTTCTAGGCAATGAAAAGCCAGCGTGTTCAACTCATCCGGCAGATGAAAGAGGATGCAGAGAAATTCAGACAATGGAAGCAGCAGAAGGATAAGGAAGTCATCCAGTTGAAGGAGCGGGTGAGTTGTAGTCTGAACAGCACTGTGTTTGAGAACTGGCCTGATAAGCCATCAATCCATGTAGGTAAATGGCAGTTGTCCACGTGGTCGTCTTTCCAAAGTAAAGTTTGACACAAGAAATGCTCTAGGTTGTTTATAATAAAAATGTCTCACAGCATGGGAGATAGAGCCTTGCCTTTTCTCTACATTTCAGTGCTGTTTTCTCTTTGTTTCTCTGTCTAAATACAGAAGAAATGACACAGTACACCAACACTGAACTGGAGTTTGGTTTGAACAGGAGTTGTTCTCTTTATATTACTTGAATTTGAATTTTACAAGGCTTTGATTTCCCAGCATTTCAGATAAGCTCACCAAAACACCAGTGATTTGCATTTATTTCTTGTTTATAAAAATTCATTGGAAGTAGAAGCTCCATGTTAGACCTAGCCACAAAGGTTTCTCTTGCTTGTTGAAAGCTAAAGAATTGAGAAGGACACCCTCTACTACACTTGTCTCGTTTTTCAGGATCGTAAACGTCAGTATGAACTGATCAAACTGGAGCAAGATTTCCAGAAGCAAGCCAATGTCCTCAGGCGGAAGGCAGAAGAGGTGAGGGAGTCATAAAAACTTTTTCTTCTTTTCTTTTCCCAAACTCTCACCGTTCTAAAAGTAATCTATGGCGATTTCACAGGTTGAATCCTGGAATTGCTGAGGTAGAAGTGGGATGTAGATTCTAAAATTAGAATTTCTTAATTCTACAGATAGTGTGCAGGGGCAGATAAGGTTGGAATGATTGTCCTCAGATCATCAAGGATACAGATTCCATTCCTAGTTTTACTTACATTAAGTGTAGAATTTGGCTTCCATGATTGGTGACTCTAAAACAGAAATTGGAATCATGGGGCTTCCAGATCTTGCTGGATCATATCTCCCAAAGTTTCCTCACTTTGGGTATGCTGGTTAAGACTACTGGCAATTGCAGTTCTGCAAGATCTGGAGGGCTATACGTTCTCTGTCACTGCCTTGGAGAAGTCAGGTTCTTTGTCTGAGGAGGGAGCCCTGGCTGTACATGATGGGGGTGATAACAGGAGTGGGAATAGTGCACCGCTTCAGATGTTGTTGAACTTCAGCTTCCGCATTCTTCACATTTAGCTATACTTATGGGCATTACAGTCCAACAATATTTAGAAAGTTACATGACCACTACTTCCACCCCCGTTCCAAATGCTAATATTGCAGGAAGCCCTCACGTATTTTGGAGAACTTTGGCCTGTGGAATAGTAGCTAGACGAGTGGATCTCTTTCTCTTAATTTCAGGTTCTTGATATTGCTCTTGATAAAGCAATTTTAAATATAAAATAAACATAAAAACTAATTCAGCAATTCCAAACTGCATACAGACTCAGAACTCCACAGGGGAAACAGACCATGATCCCTAAGCTGCAAAAAATGTAGTGAAAGGCATATTTTAATTCTGAGCTGAAAGAATCCTGGTTATACCAGATGGTAGCTGGTTTCTCCCATGTCAATAGGGTGGTGAATCCGTTCCAGGTTTTAATCCAGGCCTTTGGGGAGCTCTCCAAGCTGCTCAAGACCATCCATATTTAGTTCCCAAAGCTCAGAATGGATTTCTATTATGAGCTGCCTTGGAAGAAAGACATGATATGAATTAAATAAAATGTAATAAGTGATAGATAAATTCAACCTCTCCTCTGTCAGCTTTGAATCATGATTTGGAAACAAGACCTCTTCAAATGCTGAATTCCATCCATGCTGAGCAATGAGTAGACGAAACATCACCTCTCCTTTCAGAATATTTTGTCTTAAACTCTTTATCTTTCCCTTCCTCCCAAGGATATCATGGTGGTGTGTCTGATTCTTCTCTGCCATTCTACTCTTTCACTTTTAATAATCTCCCAAACTCTTTGAGGTAGGAAGGTGAGCTGCCATGTTCCATATTGCCCTAAGGCCACCCACTGAACTACTTGGCATAAGGAGGGATATCAAGCCACATCTGATTCTTGTTTTCACACTCTTGCCTATACCACTCTTTAGGCTGCTGCTGCTAACAAACGCTTGAAGGTTGCTCTGCAGAAACAGCATGAAGCTGCCAGCAAACGGAAAGAGAACTCAAACCGTGGAGTTGAGGGACTTGCTTCCCGGGTGAAGGTGAGGCTAGGCAACTTGTCTTCACTTTCAGTAGTAAATAGATTTATATATAGCTGGCTTATTCTGGAAAGGGAAACAGAAATGGAAGGTCAAGATGAGCAGCGACTGGCACATGTCCTGGGAAAAAGTGAAATTCTGGTTCACTTCCTGTTCATAAAAACAATCCTCTCCTGTCCCTAAAATGACACATCTTACCCTAAGGACATACTCTACCTTGCACCTCTATGAACACAACACCACAAGTGATTTTGGAGCTTTGGGGGCTAAAATAAAAGCCAGGAGAATGCTGAGAATTGAGTCCCTAGAGGATTCTGAAAGCAGAGTTCTCCTTGTTTCCACTGAAACAATTTGGAAGGTGGAGGTGGAGGTTGGAAGGCTAGGGGTTCAGGCCTTGGTGGGTTGCATTCTTTACTCCTGCATTAGAAGGAAGAGGGAGGTATTTCATCTCACCTACTTATAGACCCTGGTTAGTAATTGAGTTTCTTTCTTATCCAGAACTGTCTTGCAAATGAAATTGAGGTCCTCATCAGTATTGAAGAGGCTCGGCGCCACCTCAATGACCTTCTGCAGGACCGGAAGACTTTAGCGGAAGAAATCGTATCACTTAAAGAAAAGCGAGATGCAGGGGAGAACCTTCCCTCAAAGTACAAGGTGAGCCGAGGGGGCTGCTGGTATAATGAGAAATGAGTCCTGGAGAGCAAGAGAAGAATGGGGTTCTTGATTTTCTCAGGGCTGGACTTTCCCTGCTTTGTGAAGAACATTCTATGATGGGTGATTCCTCCTGTCCACCTCTGAAGGCTTGCTGGGGTTGAGGTTGCTTTTTCAGCTGGCCAAGAAGGACCCAGGCATGATATTTCATTATTTACAAAGAACCTCTAGTGATCCTCATCTCCTGCTTTAGTTCTTTTTGCCTCAACCAGGAAAGGTTGTGTATCTTTCTCTGTCCTTTCTTCTGTTTTATTTTTTCTTCTTTCCATCTTCTCCATCAATTCCATACTATTAAAAAATCTATACATCCTTAGCCTTCATAGTAGATGCCACTAGAGATTATTCTCATTTTGCTCCATGCCTTCCTTCTCAGTAGCAAGAAGATCAGTCTGACCCCAAGCACTGGAATGCTGGCACACAATCCAGAGCAAATCTAGCCTCAGTTCCCCTGTTGGTAATTTGCTTTTTGAAGAAGATGCTCTTAAAGACATTTTCAAGAAGCCAAAGATGAAAGCTATGCCTTCTCAGAAAAAGAAGGGAGCAAAATGACAGTTTCAGTAACCTTCTCAAACATTTTGTCCCTTTTACCCTTTCTCCTGCCCTAGAGATTTTAGAAATTGTTAAATCTGTATGGGCAAGATTACAGTTCTTACTCAAGGAGGGTCCTGTTGACTTCAAACTGGAAATCAAACGCGCAGAATTAAAAACACCTTGTGACTATCCAGCCCATCAGATAGGAGTAAGGATATTGACTTTCATCCACACCTAGGAGGTCTCTACTTCAGACCAATTAGTGTTTTAGACCATAAACTAAGGCTACTCCATAGAGATTCACCAGATCCAAAAACACGGCTTCCTATAGTTTCCAATGTCAAAATCTCACATGAAGGACCTAGATATTCAGCAAGCCATATCCCATCTCTTAGACCTGGGAGCTTTGGAATTGGTACTTCCTAGTGAATGCTTCCATCTCCCTTATTGTATCCAAAAAATACACTGTTACACCCTAACACACGTCTGCTTGGGTAGATCCCATTCATGGATGGCTCCTCTGCTGGCTGCTGGTGGGAATGGCACATTGAATCATAGAATTGGAAGAGACCACAAGGGCCATCCAGTCCAAACCCACTGTGAAGGTTCATTCTTGCCAATGAGAAATAGCCATCCAGCCCAACTCTGGATCTACATTCTTTACTGAGCATGTAGAGTCTTTTTTATTCTTGTGTCTTGACTTGTGAAGGAACTGAAGCAGGAGAAGATCAGGATCATTAGAGGTTCTTTTGAAATAATACAATATTTTGCCTAGCCTGAGTTGTAGTGGGAGTTAATTCATTCATAGATGGCTACTTCTCCTTGGCAAGACTGGACCTTCATGGTAAGTCCTCCAATGTGCCATTCCCATGATGACTGATCTAATCTCAGTTTGCCAGAGAGAGGAAGTCAAAAGCCTTTCTTTCTTGGAGGCTACCAGCAATAGGTCTTCTTAGTTTAAGGCAGAGGTGGGCAACTGCACTTGGGCAAGGGCCACTTGAATCTCCTCAACCCAGTGGGCTGTAACAAAACTGGAAGTGATAAGACATTGTGAAGTCAAAAGCTTTTATGGCTGGCATCCATAGTTTTTTGTGGTTTTGGGGGGGCTATGTGGCTATGTTCTAGAAGAGTATTCCTGATGTTTCGCCAGCATCTCTGGCTGGCATCTTCAGATCTCTGAAGATGCCAGACACAGATGCTGGCGAAACATCAGGAGTCTAATACAGTGGTGCCTCGGGTTACGAAATTAATTCGTAACGCGGCCGCTTTCGTAACCCGAAAAGCCTTCGTAAGCCGAATTGCCATAGGCGCTAATGGGGAAAAGCCGCGATTCCGTGTAAAATAGCGCCGAAAAGCACCAAAAGTTTTTTCGTAACCTGAAAAAACATTCGTAACCCGGAACAATAATTCCCTATGGGATTTTTTCGTATCCCGAAAATTTCGTAACCTGGGTATTTCGTATCCCGAGGTACCACTGTATAAAACTTTGCTTTGCTAATATAAACATCAGGAGTCTATTATAAGACTTCGCTTCCAGTTTTCATTTACAGTCATTTGCCCCCTTTAAAGGATTAAGGAGTCTGGGAAGAAGTAAAATTTCCATCTGCCTGGTTGCTGAGGACAAGCTTACTGCAGTTTCTTTGATGATTTGGGGGCCAGAAATGGCCTGGACATCTCTTAAAAATTGGAGTGTATGTGTCAGTGCTTATAGGGATGTCATGTGTCCATAAAAAGGGGACAGGAGGGCCAAGTGTGACCTTCATCCAACATTTCCCCTGCTAGCGGCTTAAGGGGTCACTTCTCAACTGGAATCCACCTCATCCTTTCTCACCCCTTTCCTTCTCCCATTGTTCTTCCCAGAGACGCACCTTCTCGCACAATGATATGCAGGTGGACTATTCCATCAACAAGCAGATTGAGAGCCTGGAAACAGAGATGGAGTTCAGGTAGGGGATGATTATGATTTCAGAAGAGCAGAGATACAGGGTGAAGTACCATAAGACACGCTTCTGTAAAGTTTAGCATCCTGTTGCTCACAGTGGCCAAGCAGGGTAGTCCCTAAGTAGGACAAGAGACCAGTAACTCCCTCCCACTTCTGTTCTGCCTCTGATTCTGGAAGTAGCCACAGTTGCTGAATTGTTATGTGACTTCAGGCCAACTCCAACTTACAGCAACACTGTCATAAGGTCTTGGCAAGCCTCCTCTAAATGGGCCTCTGACCTCCGCACAGTTGTCCACCCCCAGTTTAAACTGTGCAGCAAGTAGTCCAGATGGATCTGGGGAGTTCAGTTTTTTGCTTCTCCTAGTTGGGGCAGAAGTCTTGATCACTTTCCTCAGTCTATCAGAACTCCCTAAATAAAAAGGACACTAAGCACATTTAGGCTGCAGCTCATCAAACAAGTGGGCTTAGTTAGGCTGATGCCCTGGGTAGCTTGTTCTCTTTGTGCTCACATTCCTCACTTCCTCCAAAGGAGCGCCCAGATTGCTGATCTGCAACAGAAGCTCCTCGATGCTGATGCAGGAGACCGGACCAAGCAGCGCTGGGAGAGCATTACCACTATCCCGGAAGCCAAGTGTGCTATTAAGTACTTGATTGGTGAGGTAGGCTTGACTGGCAGCAGAGAAAAGGACTGGGGGAGAAAAAGAGGAGGTGCAGATGTTGTTGCATTTATATAATGGAAAATATGGTACAAAGTACTGTTAAGTTATTGCATGGGTAGTAGAGATATTACGGTAAATTGTCTGTTGGGAGGGGGAGATCATATGTAACAGTGTGTAAGTACTGCTACTATACGTTACAGACAGTATGGTGTTGTGGTTTGTGTGTTGGACTAGGACTTTGGGGGAGTTCAAATGCCCACTCAGCTGTGGAAACCCATTGGATGATCTCGAGCAGGTTACATTTACTTTGTTTGATCAAAAAGCTTCCTCTCACTCTTACAAACAGAATAGCTGGACTATTTTGATCAAAAGTCAAGAGGAAAAGTTTATTGGATTTCAAACAGCAAATTTATAGGTTCAGATTACAGTGACTCCATTCTGATGGATTGTGCATGTTTTAGCATTTGTTTTCCCATAATTGTCATTCATCCTAAAAAGTTACATATAAAGTTACTGACCAGTAATGAACACAAATAAGCTCAGTCAGGGGAAGAAATAAAGGCATGTGGAGTGTGGCTACTTTTTCCTTTTAGGAGCCTTGAGTATCATGGCCTGAATCACCACCTCTTCTCTCTGGTAAGAAAGAACAGCAGCAGCTCTAGATGGGAGCTTGACAGCTGCCGGGCATGGAAGATTTCTGAAAGGAGCACAAGGGCAAGGCAACAGAGCTTGCATTGTCCCAAAAGGGCTTTTACACACCTACAAGTTGCATTCATGCATATACGAGTTATTAACAGGGTGCCAGCTGAAGGCTTCCAAAAGAGGATGTCAGAGTGAGGCAGCAGCATGATGAAATGACAGTGTACCTCACTAGTGGTAGACAGCCAGTGTGGTGCAGGGGTTTGAATGTTGGACTCTGGAGACTAGGGTTCAAATCCCCACTCTCATAGAAATTTCTGGGTGACCTTGGGCAAGTCACACGCTCTCTGCCTCAGAAGAAGTCAAAGGCAAAGACCACTTTGGAACAAATCGTCCCAAGAAAACCCTGTGATAAGTTTGTCTTCGGATCACTGTAACTTGAAAATGACTTTAAGGCATACAGTAACAGCTCCTCCAGGGGTAGTCAGTTGTAGGAGCAAAAAGATAAAATTTCCCACCCAGAGTATGAAGTTATTCTGAAGAGCCCTATGTTTGGTGGCAGTGGATGAAATCAAGGAAAGGGTCCCCACAAATATTATTGATAGCAGAGGAAGAAGTTGAGGTCTCCAGAGAGATTGCTGAGAAGGAGTAACCAGGGGCTTGAGTCTTCGGAACAGGGTGGGGGTACAGCCGTGCCTTAACTTACAGTTTGCCCCAGCATGTGGAAACCTGACACTGCTGCGTTTAAGATGAGGATGGGGATGCCAAGGCAGGAGGTGTATTGTTTGTTTTTGGAGCTTATTTTTGGCCACCTGAGAAATGTCTAGTCCCTTCCATCAGGTGGTTGCTTGCAAATTACTCAGTGGAACATATTTTAACGTGCCACCTACTTTTTCTGTTTCCAAAGCTGGTCTCCTCCAAAGTTGAAGACAGCAAACTGGAGAACCGCCTCCAACAGAGCAAGTCCACATGTGCTGACATGCACAAAATGCTCCTTGAAGAGCGAAAATTGACAGCTGACATGGAAGCAGAGCATGAGAGCCGGCTGGTCCAGATGGAGCAGAAACATCAAGAGAAGGTATGGCCTGCTATCATAAATGAAAGTGGTTTGAAAAACCTTTTAGCCATTTCCCTCATCAGTGGTGGACATCTCTGTCATGGAGGGATATAGGGAAGATGTCATACTTGAAATACATATAGAGAGAGTTTTGGATCCTTGGTTTAGCTCTATCTGCTGCATGCTTTCTAGACGTTAATAGGAATTGCTCGTTGTCATGTTCTTCCTAATTTTCCTGTATCATCTTTTGTATATACATCTCATTGTGTGCTGTAATTTGCCATCTGTGACCAGAGAAGGTTCTGGGAATATTTGTCTGTTACAATATTTATCTCCCTATATAAATCCTATTATTTCAGGAAGGTGTGCCTTTTTTTGTACATCTTTTTTTGTAAATCAGTTGAAACAATATAAGAAGGTTACAAATAATTCAAGTAGACTAAAAGCATATTAGATAATTTGACAAATTAAGACAAGACAAAACCAGCTAAAATAATTTTAAGACTATACAATGCATGTGCAGATTTGAGCACAATCAATTTAGCTGCAAAGACTATTAAATAGCCTCATTTTACTTGGTGCTATGATGATACCAGTGTTGGTGCTATTCATGCCTGTATTGGGGAGGCTGTTCCAGAACTTAGGGGTCACAGAAAATTAAGTTCCATCCTATGCCCTCCCACAATGTATTGCCCTTCCCCTCCTCTACACATACTGGTGGGACACAGAGGAAGGCCTCTTATCCAGCCCTGAGTCTTTGGAGGCATGTTTATGGAGGATTATTCCTTCAAGTATCAAGATCCCAATCTGTTTAGGGCTCTAAATGTCATCACCAGCACCATGAAATCAGACTGGAAGCATATTGACAGCCTGCTCAGCTAGCCAGTGCACTAGGGCTTGGTGGTGTTCTGTATATTGCTTGTACCTTCAAATGGTCTAACTAGGAAATATTAGCTTCATTAGTACTCCTAGTGTTTGCTGAGTAACCTGTTCCCGCTCCCTCTTCATAGCTTGACATGGGAGAGGAAGAGGAAGGGAAAGTGGGTGAAGCATATGAGCCAAGGTTACCATCCTACTAAAGACAAGCACAGCATATGGCAGCCCCTCAAGGTCCACTGTTGAAACCAAAAGCTGCTTCTATAAGAATTTGTAGGGCTTCTCTTTTTGGAGCTGATTTTACTGAAGGGAATTCAGCTATATGGAGGAAGAGAGGATTACTTGTATTTATTTGCTTTAGGGTGTGTGTGCAAAATAACTGTTTTGGTGGCAAATATACACACATACCTGTTAGCCTCTGACAGTGGAGTACCCTTACACCCCCCTTTCCCATCATCCCAATGCTGGTGGTCCTTAAAATCTAAATTAAAAAAAATCTAGCTATACACAGTATGCGGAGGAAAGGGGGACTGGGCATTTGGGGGACAAATGTCAGCACTGTTGCCAACAAATAGAAATCCCCTCTCTTTTCAAAGGTTGCCAGTTCTACATTATTCTCTCTTTTTCCCCCACCCACCCTTCTCCAGGTCCTTTATCTGCTCAGCCAGATAAAACATAAAGAAGAAGCAGAGAAGAGACTTGAGACCTCCATTTCAGAACGGGAGCAGCAGCTCCTGGAACGGCTCCGCTTCCAGGTAAAAGCACCACAATGCCAGGATGCAGTGGTTCATTCTTGGTACCATCAAACCTCCGCAGGCTGCACCAGGGCTGATAGTGACAACCTTCTGGCCATGTTTTTGGTTTTTCATAGTGTAGCATAAAATTATAGAGTCTGATTTTTAAAAAATTCATAAAATTAATGCAAATCAAATTGATTTTATTGCATTTTTTTTTTTTTTTTGTTATGATGGGAGTCACACAATCCTAAAATGTAAGGAAAACGTGTGTTTCAGCAGTTTATTGGGGCATTTTAAAAAGAAAGACAAGTGGGGAGAGGGAGGGGAAATCAACATAATAATTAAACAAACATACATTTTGTTTGCTCTGGTTTTGCATAGCATCAAGCAGTCTTAACACCCATTCTCATAAAAAGAACTAAGGAAAGGAAACTAAGACCAGGAATTAACGATGATCTGAATGTTACATAGTTTTTAGAAACCATGTTGGGTGGGGAGTAAATAAATGAGCACCTTGTCTTAGACATTTTACTCATCATTCTAAACTAAAATATTCCATAATCATTTTTCAAATTTTTCAAGAGAAAAAAAGCTGGAGGAGGAAAAGACTTACTCCATATTTTTATGGGCCTTTGAATCTTTATATCAGGGTTGGGGGGGGGGGTGTTAAACAGTACTTACATACCAAAACATAGTTTACTTTTGGCTCCAAAACAATCATTTTGGGCTTATTAAAATAAGCATGGGCTGCATAGAACCCTGTTTCCCATCTCCTGCCCCAGTTCCACAGATCTACGGTTCCCACCCCTGCCCTCAACAAGCAAAGAAATCATTCTTTATTAGTAAAAAGTACCTGGGTTTTTCTAGGGGAACCAACCAGCTGAAATGCTGAATTTTATTTCTGAATTATTTAGAATGGAAACTAGAATGAAGTGTTTGCCCAGCACCTATGCTACTCCTTTCAGTCATTGAACAATTGGAAGCATGGGTGGTGAGGGAGAAAATAGGCTTGTTAGACAAGTGGGGAAACATGCTCTCGCTATGCCTGTTTTATCCCAAGAGTGATGCTATGGACTTTGGGTCTAGTAAGGCCTCTGGCTCCTAGGAGCACAGCCTGAACAAAAGACTTGTCCACACATTTCTCAAGTTTTCAAAAGCTTTACTGGTTATAAACACAAAAATATGGAACTGATCTCCCTTTTCTCAATAGTCCTTCTTAAATACCTTGCTCTCTCTTCTTGGTGGGTTTTATCTTTCTTCTTCTGTGGACTTATCTTTGTCAAAGGAAAATACTCTCTCCAGGTCTGACTTGGCTGAAATCTTACTACACAACTGAAACTAGCTAGACTAGAGGGAGACAGTATAAGACCCTGGGATTTCCCACAATCCTTGTCTTTCTTAAAGCTGTAGATCTCTATTTTCCCTCTCAAACTGATATACAGAAAGCCTAATATAATCTCAACTAAATATATGTCTCAACAGCATCAAAGATGCTCTGGAGGCATGACAATGCCATTATTTTCTTCCCTGGGGCTGTTAAATCAACATGTGATGTCAGCAGTCCAAAAACTGGCAACATTGAAACTCAATAAAATAAAAGAGACTAGTGTTTGATCAATATACCCTGGTATTTATACTTTTCAAAGTGATGGGTTCAAAAAATCCTAGGAACACAATCCAATGCCTAGAATTTTTTCTTCTGAAAGATGCATCTTAAGTGTTGGATTGCCCTTCTGTGAATAGGATGAAGAGCTGGCAAAGATGAAAGAAGTCTTTGAGAACAACCAAGAGCTCTCTGCAGAACTTGATGCTGTCAAGCAGGTATGGTCGGAGGTTGCACCCATGGCCAGGGAAAGTGGCTTTGGTCCTCCCAGGCAGCTTATCTCATTCATTCATTCATCTATCTACCTTCCCAATAGAAACTGAAGATTCTTCAAGCAGCCAGCGGCCAGAGGATCTGCAGCATTCAGCCATCAGTCACAGACACACCAGAGTCCCCCTTCGATTATATTCCACCTAAGGTGGGTATTCTGTGTGGGCTGGAGCATAGTGGGAGCATCCTTGTTATTTTAATAGCAGATAATAATAATAATAATACTGTTTATTTATAGCCCGCTTTTCCAAAGAGATCAAAGCGGGTTACAACAAAGGTACTACACAATGTACAAATTTACAAACAGCATCCACATAAAAAATCAATGACAATACATCAGAGTATTAAAAGCAAGATAAAAATTATAAGGTTGAAAACCACAACAATAACTAGCTTAAAATGCTAGTGTAATGGGGAGAGAGCAGAAATCACAGCATCTGGGGGAAAGCCTGTTGGAAGAGGAAGGTCTTCAGCTTCTTCCTGAACAGGTCAAGGGAAGTAACCGAGCGGAGCTCGCTGGGAAGAGAGTTCCAAAGCTGCGGGGCCAAGTAAGATGTAAGCCCTGCAGATCTAGATGGGCTTGAATTACCAGCAGCCTTGGCTAGTATGGCTATAGGGAGCACACAACTCCCTTGTTGTCACAACTCTACTGGCAGCTGGTCCATCCCCAGGCGCAATTCAAAGTACTGGTGATGACTTATAAAGCCAGCTTGCATCCAGGCTATTTGAATGACTGTAAGATTGTAATGCTGAGCCCGTGATGTAATGGTTTGAGGATGAGAACGTGATCAAATTCTACAATTTAGGACTAGGGTTCGAATCTCCACTCAGCCATGGAAACCTACTGGGTGGCCTTGGGCAAGTCATACTATCAGACTCAGGGAAAAGTAAAGGCAAACCCCCTCTGAACAGATCTTGCCAAGAAATTCTTGTGCTAGGGTCAACATAAGCTGGAAATGACTTGTAACACAAAAATCTACCTATATGAAACCTATATGGGCAGGCTCTATGAGCTTCAAGAGAAGTTCTCCTCTGTCTCATTACCTTGCTGGGCATGTTTGGTGGAAACATGGGAGTAGAACTTCTCAGTGGCTGCTTCCAGACTTTGGAACTCCCTCCCTAGGCTGGCAAAGATGGCTCCCTCCTTGCTGTCTTTCAGCTTACAACTGAAAATGTTCCTATTTTGTCAAGCCTTAAGAATTGACTATGATGGGCTTTTAATGGTGTGCTGTTTGTGAATGTTTTATATTGTCTTTTAATGAGTTTTAAATGTTTTTAATTCTATAAACTTTGTTTTTAAATAACTAAGAAGAGAACAAAGTGCTGCTATTTACTTTTAAATCATTCACATATGAATGTTATATATCTGTACATGTGTTATATACAGGTATGTGTACATTATATATGTGTATTATGTACATACTAATTCCCAATATCGAGGAAAGGACAGGATATAAGCAAATATAACAATAGCAACATCATTGGGGGATAATGAGACTTGAAGTCCTGTATGTGGGGGACTGTATATCATCATCCCTGATCACAAATTGCTGGACCAAATTAGGAAGGTTTTGAATTCCTTGAGAGTTTGGCTTGATTCTTACTATGCACCTTTTCATCCTTGAGTAACTTCTCCCTGTCGCTCTCCGTAAATACCTCATCTGTTTGACTAGGCCAGTAGTTCCTAAATACACTCTTCCTGCTAAGTTTCTGTGACTTTTAAAATATTCTGTGATTTGTATGAAGATGTGTTTATTTATTTTGGTCCTGGGCAGCCAAAGCCCCGCAGGCGAACTACTGCAAGGCCTTCATCTACAACGGCTGTGGAAGACATATCATCGGAATCTGACGAATCGGAGGGAGAATCACAAGACACTGAGTGGATCCCAGGCAAAATCGCCAGAGGAATAAAAAAGACAGTTATGGGGGTATGACTTTGATGGCGGACAAAAATGGCATTTTTAGGCTCTGCTGTACCTCTGAAATTACATGAGAAGCAAAGTGAAAAGGGAACTTTTACTATTGTTGTTATTTTGGACTGCAGTTCCTAGATTCCTCCAGCCAAAGTAACCATGCTGGCTGGGAATTCTGGGAGTTGCAGTCAAAAAAAGTTGCATTCTCAAAAAGACTGCATCGAGACAGCATTTCCAGTTAGCCGTCTCATATATGAGCCACTGACCTTCTCTATGCGTTTCTCTATCCAATTTTATTTTTAACCACTCTCATATGGCCATTATTCCATCTTGTCTTGGTAAATTTGCGGACTTGGGTATGCCTTGAATGCCATTCAGTTGCCCTGGTCTAAACCACCTTCATGAATCTACAGGCCAGTCTCTCCCCCCCCCCCCCCCACCACCTTGGTTTTGACAGAACTTTTCAGATGATCAGGAGTAGATGACACAGCACCAAAATTCTGAAAGAGGTCCAACAAGGGTCTTAAGTTGTTGAAAGGCCTCGATGTTCCTGGCAAGGGAGCAGGAAGGTTTCACAGCCTGCCTGGCTCTCTAACACTCAGAAATAAACGGGGCAGATTAGCCCTTGCTCTTCCTATGTAGGCCTCTGGAAACACTGTTCTTCTAACATTTGATGCCAACACCATTGCTTTCATTTCAATACCCACCTCTTGGCTTTCTGTGTGTCACCAGATTCTGTGCCAGTTAGCTAGGTTTCTTCATTCCGTGACACAATCCACTATTTTAGGAATTGATGGTAGAAATTGAAAACTTGTTTGAAAGTGGTGGATCATAAAACTCCATCATATATTTACACTGGGGGTCCAGAAGGGCGAAGGCTGCTCCTTTTATTCTCTGGTGCCCAGTGGCAGCCAGATGGTGCCCAGACACACCTTCATTACCAATCAGTGGTTGTTTGAATCAGGGAAGGAGCAGATCCGTGCTCTACTGCTATTCCATCTGTAGCACAGCCAGGGTGGTTGCACAAGGAGGCACTAAGTCCCTCCTGAAGGAAAACAGTGGTGTAACCTCCTTAGGGACTTCTGGCTTGAATCTTGGAAGGGAACAAACTACACAGGCTTTGGGGCAATCTTTGACAGCATGCACGCATGCTTCTCTTCTCACGGCGCTCTCCTCTCCTAGTGCACCTGCAAAGGCCGCTGTGGAAACAAGCAGTGCGGCTGCCGGAAGCAAAAACTGCTCTGCTCTGAGGACTGCCGCTGTGAGTCTGAGAAGTGCCGGAACAGGGACCAGTGTATCTTGGTGAGTGGCCCCAGTGTAGCCTCCCTCTACAGTGCAGGGAAGATTCTGGATTAGCCTGTCCTGCCTCCTCATAGACCAGCCCTGTTAGGGCCCCCCACAACACCCTCTTTTAGCTTCCGCATTCATTGTAGACAAAGAAATGGAGAGTTGTTCTACCTGGAAGCTCTCAGTGGGATTATGGCATTCAGAATGAGGCTCCTATCTTATTTGGGAACATGTGGTGTGTAGCAAGTTGGCCTCTGCCACCAGGCAGATTGGTTTTGAAGTCTTTTTTAGCATCATGACTAAACGTTAACACCTGCCCAGTGAGAGAGAAAGGGTTATTTTGAGGCTTCATGTGTTAAGTCCAGTTCAAAGAGAGATCCTACAGTGCTTCTGCAAAAACGTGGAGTTTTTGCAAACTCCAAGGGTGTCTGGGCATCAGTGGAGCAGCCAAGAGGAGATAATTCTTCATTTGAAGAACTCCTATATACACCTTTGTTTGTCTTTACATACCAGAGCAACAGGTAAGGAATCTGATTACCACCATCTAAACTGTCCGGTGTCCTTCTTTCCCACTCAGGAGGCGACATTTGTGGATGAGCAAATGGGAGATGACTTCAATCTAGAAGACCCCACGCTTGTGAAGGCAGGAGACACTTTCTTTGCGCCTCCAGCTGTCATTCCAACCAGGAAGGTAGGAGACTCTGATAGCCATGCAAAGAAGTGACTAGTCAATTCTGATAATTCCTTGGGACCTGGGGCTTTCATGAAACAGTTCTTAGTATCTTATGGGAAACAGAGGTGGGAAATTTAAAAAATGTTGAAGCCATGTGGGGGAGAAAAAAACTTTAATTTGGGTTTTTTATTGCAGAGAGGGATAATTTATATATACAAATTCATTTTCCTGTCAATTTGAACCATATTTTGGAAAACAACTCCCAGTATTTGCAACCACCAGTTGGGAGAGTTAATAGTCCAAGCTATGCTTTAATAATATGAAATGATTTGTTTGTAATTTAGCGTATGAAATTGTACTATTTGACATTTGTCAGATTTTAAAATATGATGGATCCTTCATTCTCTCCCCAGGCCTTGGGAGAAGCAACTGAGAAACAGCTTGAGAATAATGGCACTACTTCATTTGCCAGTCTGAGTAACATAGATGTCGGGGAGAATTCACTGCCAGGCATTAAGAAGAGGAGGAAGCGTGTTCTGAGCAGCACCAGTGGCTTCTTCTCAGGCTGCACCCCAGTTAAAGAGGAGGGTTAATGAGCTGGAGACAGAGCCTTGGTCCTGTAGATAAACCAGCCCAAGCCTTGCGTTAATATTTTTATGTATAGTTGCTGAATAAATAAAATTTGAAGAATATGAAATGTGCCTGGTTTCACTTAATGGTCCTTCATATTCCACTTGTTCAGAAACAGCCAGAATACGTAAGATGTAGGGCTAGCCCCTTCTGAAACACTGAATTATCAACATAGCTTACTAGTTGTTTCAGAAAGCCAGTGTAGTGGTTTGAGTGTTGGACCGTGACTCTGGAGCCCAGGGTTCGAAGCCCAGCTTGGTTATACAGATTCAGTGACCTTGGGTAAATCACACACTGAGCCTCAGGATGGGAATGGCAACCCCCCCCCCCCCCCCCAGAAACTTGCCAAGAAACCCCCATGTTCACCTTTGTTCTTCTGTACCTTCAAGCAATTTCTGACTTGTGGCAAACCTATCACAGGGTTTTCTTGACAAGATTAATCAGAGATGGTTTGCCCTTGTGTTCCCCTGAAGAAGCTGAGAGAGTGTGACTTGCCCAAGGTGATCAAGTGCGTTTCGCGGTCTCCAGAGCCCTAGTCCAACACAAACCACTACAGGTTGCCATAAATCAGAATTGATTTGAAGGCTCTCGATGTTTCATCCTGGAGAGAAGTGACCAGTGGGGTCCCACAGGGCTCTGTCCTGGACCCAGTGCTATTCAACATCTTTGTCAATGACTTGGATGACAGAATTGGGGGTATACTTATCAAACTTGCAGATGACACCAAATTAGGAGTAGCTAATACTTCAGAGGACAGGATCAAAATGACCTGAATAGAAAACGGCCAAAGCTAACAATTAACTTCAACAGGGAAAAATGTAAGGTACTGCACTTAGGGTGGGAAAAATGAAGTGCACACATATAGGATGGGGCACACCCGGCTGAACATGAAAGGGATGTGCAACGTGAAAGGGATCTAGGAGTCCAAGTAGACCAGAAGTTGAACATGAGTCAACAGTGCGATGCGGCAGCTAAAAAGGCCAATGCAATTTTAGGCTGCATCAATAGAAGTATCTCGTCTAGATCAAGGGAAGTAATAATCCCACTATTCTGCTCTGGCCAGGCTCCAGCTGGAATATTGTGTCCAATTCTGGGCATCACCATTTTAAAAGGATGTTGAGAAAGGAGTGTGTGCCAAGGAGGGTGACTAAAATGGTGAAGGGTCTGGAAACCATGCCCTGTGAGGAACGACTTAGGGAGCTGGGGATGTTTAGCCTGGAGAAGAGAAGCTTAGGAGGTGATATGAGAGCCCTGTTTAGCTCCAGGAAAAAGAGATTCCCCCTAAACATTAGGAACCTCATGGCAGTAAGGGCCGTTCGACAGTGGAACAAACTCCCTTGGATATTGTGGTGGAGTCTCCTTCCTTAGAGGTCTTTAAATAGAGGCTGGATGGCCAACTGTTGGGGATGCTTTGACTGAGAGTTCCTGCATGGCAGAATGGGGTTGGGCTGGATGACCCTTGGAGGTCTCTTCCAACTCTAGGATTCTGATATAAAGATGACAAAGTCCTGCTAGAAGCACCCCATTGATTCTCACTTCCCCAGAATAGTTTTTGGCAGTGTTGAGTAGTGTCTAAAGAGACAGTGTAAGATCCAAGGGGGACATAGTACATTTGGTGCCAACTTAAGCCACATTTGTATATATGTATCACCACCAGTATGCTGCCCAAAAAAGCTTCAGGTATTTTAAAAATGTTTTTGCATTTGAGTTTATTCTGACAACTCACTTTTGAGGTTTCAAATATATTCTGATCTGAAATCCCTTGGTTTGAACCAATACATCCCTGTAACTTTTGCTTTCATTTGTACATATTAGAATTACAATGTAGGACATCCACTACAATATTAACTATAGTACTGAATCTGGTCATCATATGACTCAATGGTCCCATCATCCTATGATTCATTTAACTTTCCTATTTATTGAGAGACCTATCTGGTTCATTAACGAAAACATTTGTTCCTCTTCCTCTATTCTTAGTTCTGCAACTCCCATGTGGCTACGATGTACACTCTGAACATGTTATTTTCATATGCACTGCAATGGTAGTTGTCATGTAATGAAAAACTTACAAGTATCAGTTCTAACCTAAACAGATGTCAAACCTGTGATGATTTTTTAAATCAATGCTTCATTTCAGAGATACCATTAAACTAATGTTCTGAGTAGCAAGCATACTTTCTTTGGAGCAGATTCTATTATATGCAATATGGGAAAAGAGGTTCTCCAAAGGTCAATGAACTCCTTGGCTGGTATCTTACTAGTCACACACATGCCTGTTAAGTCGCATTATAACTGCAGGGTGAATCATTTGCCACAGCACAACTGAAAGCACAACTCACAGCTGACGGAAGTGAACTGTGGATGTGAACAATGAAAATGCAGGCTGAGGGATTCTGGGAATTCAAGTCCAAAAGAGCCATTTCCCTCTAGATCTGCCAGCACATGTCTTAATGGAGCACCATGCCACATCTCCAAGTTACAGACTGCATTTAATTCTCTTGCTCACATAATGTAAAAAAATCAGAGAAGATAAGGCAACTGCACTCACAGTAGACCTGGCCTAGACTACTTCAAACATTTGGATAAAGGATATTTTTTAATGTGGGGAACAAACATCAAAAACTGAAGAAAGAATGCTTCTTATGACATATATAAGCAAAAAAGGCTATTTATAACCTTGGATTTCCTCCTCTACAGACTAATCCAAAGACTTCACCTCATTCAACACTTTCAAATGACTATCCAACACAATGCATTGCAGGATTTCAGTTCTCAAATTCTTTAGGCCTTACATGGCCATTTCAGCCTTTCCCCGTCCCCCCTCTTTTCCTTTGAAGGTTCCTTTAATGATCCACTTCTATACCAGGAGCAAATGGTAGAGATCTTCAAGAGCCGAGTCTGTTTTGCTCCCAGTCTGAAGGAGAGGTGATGGGTGAGATGTCCCAGTATTAACAGGGCCTTAACGGAGTGGCCCCCAAGGCTCAATCCTTCTTATACACACAGTTCAGTCCAAAGTGTAAAAAATTAAATAAAACTCTGGGCACATTAATGTATAACAACAAGACATAATGTCCCTCTGCCTCTCACAAGTTGTCATAATCATCGTCATCCTCGTGCTTCCTTTTCAACGCATTTGACTCGCCAGATGCACCCTGCGACTGCACCATGTTGGTGGTGATGAGGATGTTTTTGGATCCAATCAAGGATGGGTTGATCAGCACGTTCTGAACTGTCGGAGTGGTGGGAGTTGCTGGGAGGAAAAGAGAAGGGATGAGGGGAAGAAAGAGTTGATTCTGACTTTATACTGTAGCACAAGACTTGGAATCACAGAAGCAAAGCGGTGGAAGGGACTGTGAGGGTCATCTGTTCCAACCCCTTGCCATGCTGGAGTTCACAACTAGCCTTTCCCGAAAGATGGTCATCCAACCTCTGTCTAAACACCTCCAAAGAAGGAGCGTCCCCCACCCTCTGAGGCAGTCTAAGGATTTTCCTTCTGTCAGCTTTCTTCACTGTTGAGTTTTACAATCTCATCAATATTAAAAAGGAAGCCAGCTGAGCTCTTTTTAGCGTTATATCTAAAGAAATGAACCAGCTTTAGAACACAAATACAGCTGGCCCTCCTTATCTACAGATTTTTTTATGCATGGATTCAAGTATCCACAGCATGAAAATATATTTTTTTTAAAGTATAAATTCCAAATAGCAAACCTTGATTTTGCCATTTTATATAAGGGACACCATATTGCTCTGTCACTGTATTTAATGTGATTTGAGCATCCATGGATTTTATTATCCACGGGGGATCTTCAATCCAAACCCCAGGGGAAGAGAACCATTCAGTCTATTTTTCTCTCAAAGGACTTGGTGATACATGATGATGATCTGGAGTAAAATGAAAACAGTCCTCCAATACTCTTTCACACACTGCCACAAGGTAGCAGCTTGGAAAATGTTTTGGACTGCAACTCTCAGTGGGAAGTAGCTGGCTGGGAGTGATGCTGAGTCCTGTCATCTCCTTACAAAAAGGAAATTTCCCAACCTCCAACTCTTCACCTTCACAGCCTAGCAATCAGTGCAGCTCTTTGATTTGAGAAGACTGATGTCTCACAGTCTAACTTGGACATACCTGACTTTACCGACGTTTGAGATGTGGGGATCTGTACTGTGAATCTTTGACCTGTCAGAGAAACAGGAGTCCCGACTTTTGCCGATACCGACACTGCCTGTGCCGAAGGGGTTCCTGAAATTCATACCATTCATGTTTAGTGTTAAAATTTACATTAGAGTCGCATGGAGCATAGCAGAAGGACAGAAAAGAATTCATTAAGTGCACACCCAAAACCACTTGAAATACCTTTCTGTCAAAAAGAGTGGATGTATAAAGAACTAGGGACAGTCCTTTGCATCAACCTAAGGAAAACTGGTAGAACAGTTCAATTTCTAGACTACCAGTTCCTGAATCCTCTACCCAGCCAGATATGGTCCAAAACAGGAGGTTTTCCAAGCTCTGCAAGTGGCTGCCATTACTAACGGACGTCTTGGGGGCAACCCCAAATATAACTAGAACAAACTCCATTAACTTGCCTAAAGTGGGTGTGCTGGGACGGCTAGTGACAGCCCCGACACTGAGCCGTGGCACAGTTATCCTTCCAGCAGAGGAAGATACCTGGAAAGAAGGAACATTCCAGAAATATCCCATTATTATTATCAGCATTATTATCATTGTTATAATCATCATTATTGTTAGCTTTTATTTATACAGTACTTTTAGCATATGTGGCACTTTAAAAGTAAAACAATAACAAAAAACAGCCCTGCCAATCTAAAACAAACAAACAAACAAACAAACACACTAAAAAGGAGTAATACAAATACAAAACTATGGAATACAACTGTAAAACAAATAATCCAGATAGAAATACAAAGAAATTAAATGTAATAAAATTATAAGGCAAGCTAACGAATAGAGATAAACAAAACATAAAAGAGTATAAAACATAATAAACAGTATTTACATTCATTCAACAATACTGGGCTGTGTGTGTGTGTGTGTGTGACAGAGAGAGAGAGAGAATAAAGAACACAAGAGTGCAAAGACAGATACTTGCTGTGGAAGATAATCCATTATTCTGTACTACAGAACTGAACTGCATTTGGAAGAGGCAGGCATGGAATACTTGGACATCACTACTTGTAAATGCAACAGTTTTCCATCATTCCAGCATTATTAACATTCAGAAGTGTTACCTTTTGGATTACAACCACCTGTATTTACCCCCCCCCCCAGCCAGTATGGTGGGGTTATGGGAACTGTAATCCAAAATGTGTATTGTCTTGGCTGTAGACAATAGACAAATTAACTTAACAGGCTAGAATAAACTCCCCACTCCTGCGCAAAGATTGTTTGGATTTTGGATCTCTGCGCCAGTTTTTCTGTAATGTTGTGCTAAGAACAACAAGACAAGACAAGAGTTGAACAGGACAACCTTTTGACCAAATCAAGACAGTAAGAAGATGAAGTCAGTTCTTTATGTCAACTGTTGGTTCACCTGAGTTACTATCCCTGCTGACAAAAGTGAACATTCTTACCTTTTTCTGTAAGGACTTCAGCCTATAATTTGGTGCTGTAAGGCAGTATCGGTCTGGTGGCAACCTTGGTCCAGAGTATGGTTTAATCAGAGGCAAAGGTGTTTGGTTTTTCTGTCTTGCAATATCTAGCAAAAACTTTTCCCAAAGAAAAAAGACAACTGATTAATTAGCAACTCTTCTTTCCAAACCCTTGTCTAACAATGCCCTTCTAAGTACTAACACACAGTCAGAATGTTTCATCGTTCCTCTTTCTCTCTCTGTCTACTACACTTATTCCTTACCCTGTCATTCCTCCAAACCTGCTTAAAAGCAGGAGCCTGTCCAGATTGTCAGCTCCTCTGGACAGAGACCTATCTTTTCGGTTCATGAATCCTTTACAAAGAGCTGTTTTCAGAGATGGCCCTTTATAAATCCCAATAATTCTTCCCTTTCCTCCTTAATAACCAGAGCTTAGAAAAGTTACTTATTATCAATTGTTGGACTACAGCTTACAGATACTACCATCAGTGGCCTACAAGTCACAGACACTGGCTGAAGGTTCTAGGGCTTTGTTGTCCAAAAAAGAAGGACCATTTCCAAGATATGGAAAGTATCATTGTTTAAAAGGATCCAAACATACATCTCTGGGAGGAGGAGAGGTGAAGGACTGATCCGTACGGCACTGAATGGCCAATCTCACATCATCAGCATCCACACTGGACTTCTTGGCATGACTGGAATAGATTTTGGCATCTTCTAAGATGGTCGTCACATACCCTTCAAAGAAACAAAACAGTCGGTTAGTTGTGCTGTCTGTTGAAGACACAGACCTCCAGAAAAGATAAGGACGTATTTAGCTCTAAGAGAGGCACAGTTTAGCAGAGGAGTGGGTTGGTGCTTGCATGGCAGGGGCTTCCCTATTAATTCATTTCATTTATATCCCACCTTTCTCCTAAACTGTGACCTGGAGTGGCTTACAATATCCATTAAAACAAAACAGTTAAAACAATACGTGGGACAAAAGTTAAAACAGCATAAAACAACCAATCATTATTATTATTAAGCTTTAATCCAATTAAAACATGCATTTTAAACAACTAAAAGTACACACAGCACATATCACACAGCACACCCATTGAACATCCTTCTACATCAGCTAGGTGAAAGGTTGGAGGCTGCTCCAAATAGGAAGGGCTTTACCTGCTGGTGAAAAGAAAGCAGAGAAGGAGCCAAGTGAACTTTCCTGGGAAGGGATTTCCAGAACCTGGGAGCAACCACCAAGAAGGCCCCGGCTCCTCTGTCATCACCAAACAAGCCTGGGAAGAAAGCCTTTTCCCAAAGAGTGCAACAACGGCCTACAATGACACATTTCTGACGACACATAATTTTGGTTTAGATTTTTTGCTAGTCTTGGGCTGACTCTGTATTTTATTCTGTTTTCTTCTGCTTAGCGGGATCAGCAGGTTGTGGGGGCAAATCAGCCCAAACCACCACCATTTGCTGTGGTGGAGCCACATTGTACCATTGCAGCAGTCTGGCTATGTTCAAGAGATTTTTCACCCCAAAAAAGGAACTGAAAAAACCTGAGGGTTGTCCAAGAGCTTTGAGGGTCTCAGCCACAGCTTGACAAGACACACGAAAGGAGGTGGAGGTTATACTTTCTCTATCTTGAGTCTAGCACAAAGCCAGGGAATGTGAAAGCTGCTCACCTCCACATCCCATTAGCCCTAAGCAGGGATGGGGGGGGAGGGGTTGCTTTTTGGACTACAACTCTCAGAATCCCCTTTACGACCTATTGCATAAATATCCAGTCCTGGTGTACAGCACCAACCGTATTAATCTCAGTCTAAGCAAAGGGGACAGGGACACTGCTGCTGGAGGTCTAGGAAAGGAGGAGGCAGCCAAGGGAATCAGAAATGGGACAGAGATGAGGAACTGTGGGGCTCTCTGGATGTGGATGGATTGCAACTTCCAGCAGCTTTGAAGTAACCAGCCATGTCTTCAATTTTAGGACCATGGTTTCTGAAGAACGCCATCTAAGTCTGGGCCCAACAACTTCCAAGAAGAATGAACTTCCTCTGGCATCCTACTCTTTCATGAAACCTCCTCAATCCTCGGAGAACAAAGCACTGAGAAATGTCCCTTTTTAAGACTCAGGCCCATTTAAGAGGAATCCAACCCGAAAGGAATCAAGGAGTTGCCCTCAGCACCCAATGTCTTTTTTAAGGTACAGTTGCTGTCAAGCATCCAAACCTGCAATGAGGAGCTGGAGGGTGTGGGCTATGAATTACTGACAGCCAAATGCATCAACAAACATATATATATATATATATATATATATATATATATATATATATATAGGTCTGGAAACCTTGCCCTATGAGGAATGACTGAGGGAGCTGAGGATGTTTAGCCTGGAGAAGAGAAGGCTAAGAGGTGATATGATAGCCCTGTTTAAATATTTGAAGGGATGTCATATTGAGGAGGGAGCAAGCTTGTTTTCTGCTGCTCCAGAGACTAGAACACGGAACAATGGATGCAAGCTCCAGGAAAAGAGATTCCAGCTCAACATTAGGAGGAACTTCCTGACAGTAAGGGCTGTTCGACAGGGGAACACACTCCTTCCTCAGAGTGTAGTGGAGTCTCCTTCCTTAGAGGTCTTTAAACAGAGGCTGATGGTATCTGTAGGGGATGCTTTGATTTGGATTTCCTGCATGGCAGAATGAACTGGATGGCCCTTGGGTCTCTTCCAACTCTATGATTCTATGATTCTATATAAGAAAGGCCATAGCTAACTTACTGTATGCAAACTCCAGCATCTGGTTGATCACCCGCGGCTCATACTCAGTGATGCCCATGTCCTTCAGGATCTGTGCCATCACCTGTCCATGGCAAAAGAGACAAGGAAAGGTTTGCGGATCCAGCAGTGCTTCCTCCTGGAGAGAAGGATGGGGTGGAGGAGGACGTGGGGTGCCCCAGATCTCCCTCAGTCCCCCGAGGGCTGCCAAAGCGGAAGAGTGAATGGGAGACAATGCAGCCACAGCCCTCTTGCGTGGGACCAAACTGGGCAGGTTCCAGGGCTGCCCAGGGCTCTGCCCCCCACAGGTCCCACACAAGCTGCCCTCTCTGGAGAGGAAAGCAGGGCCACGAGGGCAGTCCCCCACTTTCCTTCGCCTGGATAGCCTCCCCTTCGCATCCTCACCTGGGCATCCTTTGGGGCGCTCTTGGGGGACGCCATTTTGGCTGCCTCCACCGCCGCCATGGTCCAGGGACTGCTGCGTGTCACTGCGCATGCGCACCCACTTGGCGCCAAGCAGGAAGTGCGCTGGAGCATGCGCAGAGAAGAGAGCGAAGCCACCGCCGCTGTCCTTTCCCTGCTTCCTTCTGCTGCCCATCCGTTCGTTCGTTCATTCATTGAAGTGGCAGAAAGTATTACATAAATTACTTGGCTTACACTTTGAGATACTACATTTCAGTGGTTGCTTTTGACCCTTTCCTTCCCCTGCCCTTCTCACCTGAGGTAAAGCTTGGAAAAGTTACTTTTCCAGACTACAACGTTCAGAATCCACAGTGGCTGCAGGAATAGCTGGAGGATTCTGGGAGTTGTCGTCTGGAAAAGTAACTTTTGGATGCCTCAACCCTTTCTATAGTCTCAGCTATAGCAGAAGTACAGAATCATCTGCTGACTGAGGAGTCGACACTTGTGTAAATCCCATTGATTCGATGGGTTTACTCTTGTGGGGGGACAACAATTCCCAGAATCCCCCAAGGATTTACAGTAAAGCCTGTTTATGTGCTGTGGAAATAATGCATACCGTGGCTAGCTGTGTTGGTCATTTGTGAAGTACAATAACATCCAAAATCCACTAAATAGTGATGCCTTTTGGGGGGCCAGTCTAAACAATCTATATAACTTTAACTGCCATTGGCTCCATCCTTTGGAATCCTGGGAATTGTAGTTCGTTGTGGCACCAGAGCTCTCTGACAGAAAGTGCTAAATAATGTCTCACAAAACTACACTTCCCAGAATTCCCTTGCATTGAGCCAGAGCAGTTAAAGCGGTCTCAAACTGGATTATTCCTGCAGTGTGAATGGACCTTAGTCTAAGTGACTCTCAGGGCCTGGACGAAAGCAAAGACAAGGGGAAGAAGGGGAAAGGAGACAGATCTTGGGGGGGAAAGTCATTTGGGGGCTGCAACTCCAACATAGCAGGGGATGCTGGGAGTTGTAGTCCAAAAGTACCTTTTTCCCCCTCCCATGCTGCTTTCCAGACTAAAATCACCGGTGAAGTGGGACGCAAAAGAAGGCACCTAGAAGGCTCTTAATTCTAGGAGACCATAATGAGAATATTTAAGGGGCATTTCCTTGCAACAACAACAAAAATCCCAAATCCTTATTGAATAAAATTTGTTGCAGTGAATCAGTGAATCAAGAGCTCAGAGGAAGCAAAGGAAAGTGCCCTTCTTCCCCTTTTTTATCCCCATAGGATCCTGCAGGTATAATAAGGGAAGAAATAGAAAACAGGGAATAAAAGGTCAGCGTTGCATTGGCCGGGAATCGAACCCGGGCCTCCCGCGTGGCAGGCGAGAATTCTACCACTGAACCACCAATGCCTCCTTGGGAGCCTCTTTTCCCAAAGTCCCCATGTTCTCTTGGAATAATGGCCTCGCTAGCTAAGGCTGCAATTATTATAATTTATTCCTTGCAAAAGTTCCAGCCTTGAGCAGCTTTTGTCCTTCCAGATGTGCATTGGTGGTTCAGTGGTAGAATTCTCGCCTGCCACGCGGGAGGCCCGGGTTCGATTCCCGGCCAATGCAGCGCCTCCTTTTCATAAACCTTCTTAAAAAGGAGAAATGTTAATTTTATTATTAATCCTGCCTTTCCTTATTGCATCTTTGCAAAACATTCCTTTCCCAAGTAAGGTTTTATCACTGAGTGTCAGGCAGGGTGACCAGGTGTCCTCTTTTTCCAGGACAGTCCTCCATATCCACCTTCTGTCCAGGAGAAATTGCAGAATGTCCTCCATTTTGAACATGACTCAGGAGCATGAATTTACTTTTATATTAGTATTTATAGCTGATATGTTATAATGCCCTACATTCCATCTGAATGTCCTATATTTTGTGGTGCCTTGTCCTCCTTGGCAGTTAGGACATGTGGTCACTCTGGTCAAAATGAACAATTCAACCCCCACCACCAGTTTCCCGTTGTTGTTGTTGTTGTTGTTGTGTGCCTTCAAGTCATTTCCCACTTATGGTGATCCCAAGGTTTTCTATCATAGGGTTTTCTTGGCAAGATTCTTCAGATAGGGACCCCTGAGGCTGAGAGAGTGTGACTTGCCCAAAGTCAAGTGGGTTTCATGGCTACAGACCCCAAATTATCACATCTTAAAGAAACTCTGGAATTGTGTGATCATGTTAATTTCTGGGCTGGAGCCTCTGGAACCAGAAAAGAAAGCCATCCATTGAAATAAACTACAGTATTTTGCAGCCCCATTGGTTTCAATGGGCCTGCTCTTAAGATAAAGGCTGCAATTACATTGGAGAAATAACCTGGTTTGGCACCGCTTTAACTGCCCTGGCTCAAGGCTATAGAATTCTGGGAGTTGGAGTTTGTTGTCGGGCCCAGAGCGGAGTCATTATGTTGCTGTTGCTGTTGTGGGCCTCTAAGTCATTTTGATGGTGACCCTAAGATCTGCCCTTCCCATGCCAAGTCTTCTTCTGATTTCTTGACCACGGTCTGCATTTTGATCATTAACCTTAGTTTAATGAATGGTTGGTGAGCCCAAAGAGAGTTATTTCCTCAACCATTAGCCATCATCATTGCTCCATTTCTACAAAGCTTCCCTCTTCTGCTTTGCAGAAACAGCTGGATGTGGGGGGAACTGGAATTCAGACTCATCTGAAAGATAAGAGAGCTGGGCTGAAATGAAAATGCAGGCACTGACCTTCACAGGCTGTTATCTCTCTTCCAAGCTGGGGATTTTGGCAAACAAACCACATTCCAGCCCAGTCTGCAAAGGTGGGATTTATGGGCAGCCAACCTCTCTGCAAAAAAGGCTTGTTGTAAAATTCTGATTCCAGAGATTGGGCTAAACATTACTAATAGTGGAAATCCTGCATCCAGTTTATGACAGCCGAAAAAGTCTTCCCTTAAGGATCTCAGAATCAATTCAGGCAAGATCCAGATGAGGAGAAAAGGGTGGACTCCTCTTGGTGTCATGCACACACTTGTGTGTTTTCTTGCACAAGTTGTGATACTTTTGGGACCACTGTGCAAGTATCTCACAGTTAATGAAGTACAATCAGCCCTCCATATCCATGGATTCTTTATTACAAGCATCCATGGCTTGAAAAATATTCATATATACATATAAATTCTAAAAAGCAATCCTTGATTTTGCCATTTTATATAAAGGACACCATTTTACTATCCATAGTATTTAAGGGGACTTGAACATCCACAGAGTTTGGTATCCGCTGGGCATCCTGGAACCAAACCCCAGCAGATACCAAGGGACCACTGTCGGTGTGTTTGTGGGAATGAGTTCTTTAACAGAAGAAATGGGCATCATAAGAAAAATGGAGGTCATCCCCGCATGCATTTTGGAGGAAGCCTTCAAGTAAACTTTGTTGTGGTTGTGTGCCTTCAAGTCACACTCTCTCAGCCTCAGAGGATTGCAACGGCAAACCCTCTGTGCCAACAAGAATGCCAAGAAGACCCCCATGATGGGTTCACCTTAGGGTCCCCATATATTGGAAAGATACAAAACAGCAGCAGCAGCAAAAACAAGGCAAACCTATAATGAGGTTTTCTTGACAAGATTCCTTCAGAGGTTTGCCATTGCCTGCTCCTGAGGCTGAGAGAGTGTGACTTATTGCCCAAGGTCTCCCAGTGGGTTTCATGGCTGAGTGGGCAATTGGACTCTGGTCTCAATGTAGAGGGAAAATAGGACATCTAGGACTTTTATATTACCTAGATAAGTTAGCTGAATAAATGTATTAGAAGCCATGATTTTGTTCCTGGATTGGTATAAAAAGAGGAACCAGTTTCTATGGAGGTCAGACAATGGTCAGGCCTTTTGCTGAATTAGACAAAGGACAGACATTAGCTTTTGCAGATTCTGCTATAATTTTCACATGCAGTACATACAGAAACCCCTGAGGCGGATTCCGCTTTTCTACTGTTTGGGACATCTCTTGATGACCGCGTGTATGTCTGGGATGGACATTACATCCTTCTGAGGAGGGGGCTAATGAGGTTATTGGGAGGAGAAAACACCCAGGAGCCTAATGGGAGGCAATGGGAGGAGAGAATGCTCTTCTATGAGTAAAGAAGGTACAAAAAGCTTGGTTTTTTTGTAACTCTTTGCACAGTTGTCTACAAATTTCCAGTGCTGTGTCTTGCATATGTGCAATAATAAATCCTTGTATCCTGAGACTAATTGCAAGTGTTGCCTGGCTTTTAATTTGTCCTGTTTCATCAAGAGTCACAGCCCAATTCTCAAAAACCATTACGCCACAATGGCTCTCTCCAAGGAGACTTTAGAAGGCTCAGAACGTTTTCCTTAAACTACGCATGCCTTTCCTGACCTGAGTGCCTCACTTCATGTCAATGAAAAGTGTGCAGAACCATGTTCAACTGTACTTTTTATTTGGGGTGGGGTGTAGGAAGGATGGCAAAGAATATCCCTATTCTTTCCATGTTATTTCTGTGTGAGTGTTGATGTATATCTTCAGGTCATTTCTGACCTATGGCAACCCCATCACGGGTTTCCATGGCAAGTCTCTTCAGAGGAGGTTTGCCATTGTCATTCTGTTGAGGCCAAGAGAGTGTGACTTCCCCAAGATCACTCAGTGGGGTTCCATGGTTGAACCAGGAATCAAACCCTGGTCTCCAGGGTCATAGTCCAATGCTCAAACCACTATGCATGGACAATTATGATGTCCACAAGCACATCTACTCCATGAACTAAGGTCTACCAGATGTCTATACCCAAAGCAGGATAGGACTTTATATAGGTCCTAACAAGCAGCCATTTGGGTTTTGCCTGCAAACAAGCCATGCAACTCTGCAAGAGCAGCTGCTATTTTGTTCAGTCCTCACTTCCTCTCTGCAGTGCCACCTCTTGCCCCTGCATCGCCTGCGGTTTCTCTCACCATGATCTGCAAAAACAAACATCTCTCATCCAGGCAGCCATAGGGAGGGTTTGGAGAGGCCTCCTCTGAGATGTGGAGGCAGAGGTACTTACCACCATCCCTCCAGTTTGTCAGGAGTTTGCTAGGTGAGAGAAGAGGTGACTCATATGGAAAGAAATCTGGTGATTTTGGCACAGTTTAAGTGTCAAGAGTGTTAAGTGTTTATCGATCCATTTCCTGTATTCCTATGTACTGTATATGTATTATCCTACTTGTGATTATGTATTTTCCCTGGATAATGATTAACCATCCATTATGAAGCCTTGCCCTCCCTCCAGTCCATCTGCCTTGGTCCAGGCCTCGGAGGTTGAGAGGAACTGCTGGACCTCTTACCCTTTCTCGTCACCACTCCCTTCTCCTTCTGTATCATGTCTTTTTTTAGATTGTAAGCCTGAGGGCAGGGAACCGTCTAACTAAAAAGATTGCATGTACAGCGCTGTGTAAATTTACAGCGCTTCATAAATAAAGGTTAATAATAATAATAATAATAATAATAATAATAATAATAAGAAGAAGAAGAAGACTAGGAATGAGGGGGGCAGCCATGAAAGAGCTAGACAAGATCCTAAAGAGTAAAAAAGATAGGCAACTGAGCCCTTAAGTTAGAATCGCCCAGGCCATGGTAGTCCCCATCACCATGTATAGATGTGAAATCTGGACAGTGAAAAAAGAGACAGAAAGAAAACCAACTCACTGGAGATGTGGGACTGGAGAAGAGTGCTGAGGATACATACCCTGGGTGGCCAAAAGGACAAATGGGTTCCTGAACAGATCAATCCTAAACTCTCCCTAGAAGCCAAGATGACTGCCCTGAGGCTGTCACGCTTTGGCCACATCATAAGAAGGCACCACTCACTGGAAAAGACAGTAAAGCTAGGAAAGGTAGTGGGAAGTAGAAAGAGAGGAAGGCTGCATGCTGGATGGATGGACCCTATTAAGGTCATGAGCATGGATTTGCAGGACCTGGGCAGAGCAGTGGAGGACAGGGGTCTTGGAGATGTCTCATGCCATGAGCTGAGATTGACTCAAGGCTGGTTAGCAACAACAACAGGTCCTTGCAGCAGAGGGCCAGGGATTTTGCAGTTTATGCAGAAAAGATGATGAGGGAGGCCTCAAATGCAGACTTATCAGTCACCTTTCCCCGGGTTTAAGGTCTTCTTCTGACCAGTAGCATAGTGGCATCTGTGCAAACAGGGCCAAAGCTCCAGGCCTTCCCCTTTTGCTTTCTCCTTGGCCCTGTCCTTCCTTTCTTTTTCTGATGAGTGAGGTCTCATTTGCCACCCTCCTTGGGCTCTTCTTTCTGACTGAGTTGCAATCTTTGTACTACCAGTGGCAGCAGCAATAAAGTTAATGGGTTTTCCCAGCAACAGTGTTATCAGTTGTCCACGCTGTATTCTGTGGTGGTTTGGTCTTGGGTGAGCAACCCAGACCCATTAGCTTTACAAAAGACCTTCTCCAAATGAATAAATATTTTTAGAACATCTATCTATCTATCTATCTGGCAGGGGTTTGGACTGGAGCCCTTGTGGTCTCTTCCAACTCTATGATTCTATCTATCTATCTGAACACAATTTTTGGTAGAATTCACATAGTTGTGTTAGTCTGGAAAATCAGGATGCAAAGTGACAGAGAAGTTGGTAGCATGTACTTTCCTAGACTTGAGTCTTGCTTCTTCAGAGGCTTCCAACTTCATTCAGTTAGGCTACATTTGCATTGCAGAAGTAATCCAGTTTCACACCACTTTAACTGCCATGGCTGAATGTTATGGAATTCTGGGAACTGTAGTTTATTGTGGTGCCAGAGCTCTCTGACAGAGAAGGCTAAATGTCTCATCAAACTATGGTTCCCAAAATTCCATAGCATTTAACTACGGTAGTCAAAGTAGTGTCAGACTAGATCATTTCTGCGATGCAAATGCAGCCTTAGTCTCAAAGGTGCTGCAACATCTCTTTGCATACAATTTTTTGAGGGAAGGAGGTCAGTTATAGAGATTGTCATGATAACAGCCTGCCCTTTGAAATGTATCACTACACCAGTGAATGGGACTACAACTCCTATCATTCCAGTTAGCACACCTCCAACAGACAAAGATGGCCAGGGAGCACCAGAGAAACAGACTCGAGGCAACCGCCTCACATCAGGAGTAGCCCTGATTCCCAATTCCAGTTTCTAGTCTCCTCTTGGATCTTGAAACCCACTGTGTGATGTTGGGCCAGTTCCATCCACCTGGCCTACCTCACAAGGTTGTTGTTAGGAGGAAGCGAGGACAAGGAGAGCCACCTACAGTGCTTTGACCTCTTTGGAGGAAAGCAGGGAGAGGACCCTGAAATGGGATTTCCAGGCTTCCATCCACCTTCCTAAGGGAGGCTGGACCGGTTTCTGTACTCCTTTTGGATGCTGGTTTATGACATGCTGGTTTATGATGATAATGATGGAGTGATGGTGGTGATGATGATTTCATTTTTATGCCACCTATCTCCCAGAAAGGAGCCCAAGGCGGCTCACAATATAAAGACACTTTAGAAACTTTGCAACAAAAATTAAAGAAAAAACCCGGAATAATCCAGCTAAAACAGTATATAATCAACCTTTAAAACATACCATAGTTAAAAACATAACTAAAACACGCACCTGATATAATAGCCACCCTGTCGTGATATTAAAAAGCCTTGATTTTAAAAGAGGATTGTTGCTTCTGAAGTTACACTTATTTGGGTTGCGACTCCAAATCCGAAAGAGTAACTTCTCTGAGATGTGATACCGAAAACCTATAACTTCATATGTCGTTCAAGCACCTTTCAGTCTTAACCCATTTCCCTCTTCAAGATTAAATTGCAGCTGGTTCAGGCAGCCTCAGAGTTTGATCCAAAAAGTCTTTTATTAAAGGATGGCTCAGATTACAATCGCATAAAGAAAACAGCAGTCAAATACAATATCCCCCGGCCCCCGCTGCACAGCTGCAAAATATATAATGCAAAACGTAAAATACTTCAGTTCTTTCCTGTGTGAGGTATAAGTTTTCTCAGTTGTTAGTCTTCTTCTCTGCAGCTCCTTGCAAGGACTGCAAAAGGATGCTAAGAATAGTTATAGCAAAACTTACAACAGGAAAAGCAATGAAACACTTTGAAATGACAAGGTCTACAAAGCAGCAAAGCAGTAGCCCTTAGAAGAGTTAAAACTGACAGATTTAAAAAAGCATAGGGGTTTTCAAGTCTTTTTAGAGAAACAAAAAAGATGTTGGATTTTGGATTTTTTAAACGGAGAATGAAAAATACAGAAATTGTGGATTTTTAATAAAAAAAACTAACAAACATAGGGATTTTGATTGAATTTTTTAAAGTCCAAGCCATAAGAACAGTCCTTTTTTTAAAAGTAAAGGATGTAAAGATTTTGGGGTTTTTAAAATAAAATTTGTAGTTGTTTTTTAAAATAGAAGGCAGAGGGATTTTAAAGGAGGAGAAGATGGGGGTTTTGCAAATTATTTAAAAAAGTGAAGCATAGTTAGTTTAGATATTTTTTTAAAGTAAAATATAGCAATTTTGATTTTTTAAAAAGTATGTCATAGATATTTGAGATTTTTTTTAAAAGGAAAAGGAATTGGGTATTTTTAACATTTTTATTTTTAAGTAGAAGCGGATTTGGGATTTTTATTTTTTTAAAAATTCCTCCTTTTTAACAAGTTCTTCGTTCTCCTTGAACACCTCCGCTGGATCCCTTGACAACCCGTAGAATGGCATTCAGCAACAGGTAATCCCCTTGCCTCTATGGGTCTACTTTAGGTGGGTTCAGCAGCCCTGGTCAGCATAGCGCATGATGGTGAATGCGAGTTTGCAGTCCACAAAACATCTGGAAGGGCTCAGGATTCTCACCCCTGGCCTAAAATGTGCTGCTGGATTCATTGCATGAGAATGACATGCCCATCCACAAATTCTAAAATTACAAGAGAGAGATAAATGTCTTTCACTCCATCTCTCTCTCACCCACCCTTTCTGGTGGATGCTCCCACAGTGTCTGCTCCCCCCCCCCCACTCTACCATCTCAGCTTCCCATTCTGCCTGATTAAAACTCCCATCATCCCCAGCCATTGTAACCTTTGTGGCCCCACCATGAGAAAAGACTGGATTAAAAAACCCAAAGTCTTCAGCCCAGCTGGGTAAACACCAACCTACAGGCCATGGGTGGGCCACCAAGGCAAAACGTGTGCTGTCTTCCCTTGCATGCCTAGACCCAAACTTTAGCCCTAATTGACCACAACTTTAGCTCTAGGCCCAACTTAGCCTTCCGCTCCTAACTGATGGAAGTTGCCTCCAGTTGTTCTGGAAGAGACAGTTGATGGCTATCCTAGGCAGTCAGGGTCTCCGCAAGCAAGGAAAGAAGTTACATCTGGCAATGACCACTTCTCTCTTGGTCTCAGGGCATCTTCTAGAAAAGTATGCTTGCAACCATGGTCTCCATCGACATGATTGAGGCATTGTAAACAGACATGATCTTCCATACCTTCGTCAGGATTGTCTGGTCTCGACTGGCTTCAATGGCAGTGGGGTGGTAAATCCACTCTGGGTTTTAGGCCAAACTTTAGAGACATCCAGGGCTGTGCTAACTGAGGGGAGGATTAGGGGTTCAGTGCTTTCCCTTTAAAGTTTGGAATAAAACCTAGATGGACTTAGGGCATAGAAGCCACCAGGTGCCAAGGATTGGCTTCCATATCATGGCACAAGGCACATTCAAGGTCAGGATTGTACCTGCAAAGTTTGTCTTTCTTGCCATCAAGGAGGTAGGTAGTAAAAATGGCCAGATAGAAAGGTTTCACCAGGACAGCCAGATCAATAGCAGCTTCCATGGTGTTTCCAGAATTCATTGGAGGTCACTACAATCCATCAAGCAGGGAACACAATTTGCCGATCAGCCTCACCTTTGGACGCACCTCAGGCCTCGCCAACATAACTGTTCCGGATGGCTTCCTTAAGAGCCTTCTCCAGTCTTCGGTTCCGTGCTGTATACAGCTTGCCTTCCAACTCCACATCAAACCATCCTCTGTGGTCGAAGTACCAGAAGCAATCTACGAACTTTCCCGTGTGCCACGTGGCATTCCTGACACGGCACCAGAGGTTGGCAAAGTCTCCCCCTTCGCAGCCAAAATTTCCATTCAGGAACATGGCCAGTTCTGCCTCCAAGGGGTCTCGGCCCAATTTCTTCTTCTGGACGGTGATGCCAAGGGAGCCGCGTGCCACCTCCTTCACTGTGGCATCTGAACAGTTCAGCAGGTAGAAGCCGTGGCAAATCACTGCGACATTAGCCATGTCCCTCAATGGCATGACTCCGTGGCCTCCGTATTCCTTGGGGAACCAAAGCTCTGTGGGGTTCTTGGAGAGATCCAACCATCTCATCATCATGTCCGTGATGGTGTACTCGGCTTTCTCGAGGTCCTTCTTCGCAACGGGCAACCTCTTCAAGAGGAAGGAGATTTTGGGCAGGAAGGAGGTCTTGAGTGCATCCATCTTCTGCCAAGGGGTCTGCGGAGACACGTTGATGTCATGAGCTTCTCCCACCACTTTTTGGAAGGCCTTCTTCAAAATCTCCCGAGGTTGGCTGGGCCAAAACAAAGGGATCCCCAGATACTGGAAAGCTTGGTCTCTTTGGAGAAACCTCATGACCTTTCCCTGGATGACAAACTCTGATGAGAGGTGGCCTCTTTGGCTAATGTGAAGAGATTCACACTTCTTGATGTTAAAGCATAGGCCCAGCCAGTCAGCAGCCGCAGACGCCTTGTCCAGCATGCGTTGCAGTCCTTCCCTCTCGCTGGCAATCAATACCAGGTCATCGGCATAAGCCAGCATGTTGACCTTCTGGCCATATAAACTAAAGCCCTCTGGGTCATTGGCGACGTAGCGGATGAGTGGCTCTATGGTCAGGTTGAAAATGATTGGACTCAGCGGACACCCCTCCTTCAATCCCCTCCGGATGGTGATGGGTGGAGTCTCCCCTTCTGCCGTCCGCACAACGGTGGTGCAGCCTTCGTAGAGATCACGGATAAGGCCGAGGAAGTCTTCTGGCATGCCAAATCCTGACAGTGTGTCAAAAATGTGCTGGTGCAGGACAGAGCCAAAGGCGAAGGTGAAGTCCAGTTTGGCCACCGCAATGTCGCACCTCTCACGCCAGACGACATCGAGTATGGACTGCAGGAGGAAATGATGCTCATGCTGGCCGTTGTGCAAGGGTATGTAGGCCTTCTGCTGGGGGCTCACGCCTCCCACTGCCCAGTTGGTGATGCGGCGGGCAAGGCACCGGGCATACATGTTGTAAAGGGTGCTGGAGAGATAAATCGGCCTCCAGTTGCATGGATCGGAGCGATCCCCACTCTTAGAAACAAGAATAGTCGATGTTTCCTTCCAGGCAGAGGGGACCCGACGGAACTGTTTGCATTTGTTCAAGATGGCTGCCAGCACCTGGCACCCCGGGTCGTATTGCTTCAGCAGCCTGAGGGAGATCCTGTTCTTCCCCCTGGCTTTGCTTTGGACTTTCTTGAGATTCTCCTTAACCTCTTTCGGGGTGAAGTCGCGACTCAGCTGCTTGAGGAGGGCAGGGTCATCAATTTTGGGCAACCGAGGCAATTCCTTGGGCCGCGGGGAAGGGACCTCAGGTTCCCTGGCACCCAAGACGTTGGTGAAGTGTCGGTGGACTTTTTCAATGGGGATCTGGCACGGTGGGGAAGGGCCTCTGCGGATCTTCTCTCGCAGAGCTCTGGATCTGGAGTGGTTGTACAAGTGCTGGAGCTGGCGTTCTTTCTTTGGACGTCTGAAAGTAGGAAGAGCGAGTATCCTGGCCCTGGCTGTGGCCCTGGCAGAGGGCACTTTGGCTCCGTCGAAGAGTTGCTTGGTGGCTTTTCGGACTATCGTCTCAAACGCCTCAAAGGTGGTGGCCGCCTGGACCTCTGTGAGCCACCTTTCTTGCCATAGCTGAGAATCGTGTCCGTGTGCATGCCTCCTCTCTATTCCCGTGGAAAGGGCAGATGTGGGTTGTGGATTGCAGGTCCCAATACAGGTACTGCAGGTCCAGAACCAGGGTGCCTTCCAACCCCCGGCCTGCAGGGAACCTCCTTGGGAACGGCTGTGTGCGAAGCAGAAGCTGCAGAGCAAAAGAGTATCCACCTCACTGCTGAGAAGCCTTCCTCTCTGGCAGCTTTCTGAGTCTGTGATCCTGGAAATCCCCTTCCAGGCAATGGAAGAAGCGGGGGAGAGGGATCCAAGCCCAGAAGCAACTGGGTCCCCCAACCAGTCCTCTGAGGCTCCAAAGGTCTTGGCCCTTCCCAAATCCTCCTCCAGGAAGGGGCTCCGGAGCAAGAGAGGCCTTGAAACAACCCAAACAGCCCCCAAAAATGACTCCTCCAGGAAAACTCAAAAGAGCTTCCTTCCCTGATCAAGCAGAAGAAGTTTTGAACGAACAGGCCACGCCCCAAGGGCCCTTCGCCAATGGGAGCGGCCCATGCAAATGAAGGCGCTCGTGCAGATGAAAAGCAGCCTGCCTCTTGCTTTGGTTCCTTGATTCAGGATGCATCCGCGCTGCAGGAAATAATCCACTTTGAGTCCGCTTTAATTGCTGGTGCACAGAAACTACCATTCCCAAAATTCCACCGCATGGAGCACATGGCAGTTAAAAACGGACTCAAAGCGGATTATTTCCTGCAGTGTGGTTCAGCCTCAGATGGGAGAGAGCCCGTGTTCCGGTGGTTGGCAAAGAAACCCTGCAAGGCTTTGTTCCTTTGACAGTCAGCATTTCCTTGGTCTCCATTACTGGGTGCATCTGCACTACAGAAAAAATCTGGTTTGACACAACTTTAACTGCCATGGCTCCCTTTTACAACTCCTGGGTTTTGCAATGCACCCAGCCCTCTTTGGCAGAGAAGGCTAAAAACCTTGAGAACTACAATCCCAGGATTCCATAGGATGGGGCTACAGCACTTAAAGTGATGTCACACTGCTTCTTGACAGAGAAGGCTCAATGCCTCACAAAACTACAGTTCCCAGGATTCCCTAGCATTGAGCCAGGGCAGTTAAAGCTGTCTCAAACTGGATTATTTCTGCAGTGTGTTTTGGACCATCATTGCAGTGATTCTCATTGTGTGTTTCCTCCCAATTAAATGTCAACTTTATGATAGCCACCCCAGGATTTCATAGTTTTCTCAGGCCAGAAATACTCAGAGGTGATTTTGCCCATTTCTTTCCTGCCAAAATGTAGCCTACAGCAGCGTATTTGTTGGCCGTTCCCATCCAAATACTAACCAGGGTTGACCTGCTTAATTAGCTTTTACTATCAACGGACTGGTGTCTTTAGGGTATATTGGCCCCATTCTCACCACCAAAAGTTTTCAAAGCATTTTAATAATAATAATAACTAGATCAAGGGAAGTAATAGTGCCACTGTATCTGCTCTGGTCAGGGCCCCACCTGGAATATTGTGTCCAGTTTCTGGGCACCCACAATTCAAAAGGATGTTGAGAAACTGGAGCCAGTGTCCAAAGAGGGTGACTAAAATGGTGAAGGTCTGGAAACCAGGAGCCCTAGGAGGAAAGACTAAGGGAGCTGGGGATGTTTAGCCTGGAGAAGGGAAGGTTAGAGGTGATGATAGCTCTGTTTAAAATATTTGAAGGGATGTCATATTGAGGAGGGAGCAAGCTTGTTCTGCTGCTCCGAGACTAGGACCCAATGGAGCAATGGATACAACTGCCCATGAAAAGAGATTCCAGCTTAACATTTGGAGGAACTTCCTGAGAGTAAGGGCTGTTCGACAGTGGAACACATTCCTTCCTCGGAGTGTAGTGGATGTCTCCTTCCTTGGAGTCTTTAAGCAGAGCCTGGATGGCCATCTGTCAGGGAGCTTTGACTGAGAGTTTCTGCATGGCAGAATGGGGTTGGACTGGATGGATGGACCCTTAAGGTGTTCTCCATCTCTATGATTCTGACTTGATGATTGATGCATCTTCAATATCATGGCATGGAAATAATATTAAAAATAGACTCACACATCCCTGGATTTGTTGACCAACCTTTCAGACTGTGGAATGACCTGCCAGAATGGCTGAAAGTACACGCATTATAAAACAGTATTAAAGACGTTATCTTCCGGCAGCCTACCCAAAACAGTCAGTTTGAAATGTGACTTTTTAATTTGTATAGTAACTCTGAAGATAGAATTTTAATGATTTATATTATGTATTTTAATTGTGGGGAGATGTGTTTTTAAATTGTTTTTGTATTTTTTGACATGCTATACTCTTTTCCTCCAGGCTGAGACAGAGGTGGAAAAAAAAATAATTTCATCATTCTTATTGTTGTTGTTGTTATTGTTGTGTGTTATTAATACTTATAATAGAGCACTGTAGGATTACACAGCAGCACTTGCATGATAAAAATAAATAGAAATCCTGCCAAGATTGAAACACTCTAAATAGTAACAATGAAGAAAGAATTATATTAGTAGTATTAGTATTAGTATTATATCTTGCCTGCTGTGGAGAGCAGAAAATCTGCACAGTCCCCTTGATAAAGAGAGGCCACTTAAATAGGGTTTAGAATCAGTGCCCCATAAAAGGCTCACGCTCTGCCTTTGGCGGCATCTCAAATTTCCCGCAATTTTCCCAGCCCTCCTGGATTGCTAGTCTCCGACTCCACCTTCTGATTGGCTGCCGCTCCGCGTCCGCGTCTCATTGGCAGATGCCCTCCCCCGCTCCTCCACAAGCGTCGTCGCTTTGGATCCGACGGCGCAAATAAAAGCGACGGCAGCGACAACAGAGCTTCATTCTTCTCTGAGTCGCCGAACTGGCTTTGAAGGAAGAAAGCAGCTGCAGTAGAGCCATTATGACCGGACGCGGGAAGCAAGGCGCAAAGCGAGGGCCAAGGCCAAGACCGCTCCTCGAGGGCCGGGCTGCAGTTCCCGGTGGGCCGCGTGCACCGCCTGCTGCGGAAGGGCAACTACCGGAGCGGGTCGGGGCCGGGCGCGGTCTACATGGCGGCGGTGCTGGAGTCCCTGACGGCCGAGATCCTGGAGCTGCGGGGAACCCGCCGGGACAACAAGAAGACCCGCATCTCCCAGGCATCTGCAGCTGGCCTACCGCAACGACGAGGAGCTCAACAAGCTGCTGGGCAAAGTCACCATCGCCAGGAGGGGTGCTGCCCAACATCCAGGCCGTGCTCCTCCCCAAGAAACCGAGAGCCACAAGGCCAAGGCCAAGTGACGGCTCCGGCAGCCTCCGGGCTCCGCCTCTAACGACCAAAGGCTCTTTTCAGAGCCAACCACAGGCTCCGCAAGAGCTGGCTTCCCTTCCACCCTCCCCCTTTGCGCTTCTTTAGGTCAGGCTTTTAATCGGGTGGTTTTTAGTGGATGGCTTTGGGGTGTTGTTAATTGCTTTATAGACACTGTTTTTGAATTCTTGTGACCCGCCTGGCTCCCTTTTGGGGAGAAAGACAGGATCGAAACTAAATGAGTAAATAATAAGCCCCATGAGCAAAAGTCCTGACGCAAATCTATGGGATCTGTTGACAAGTTCTAAAGTACAATAAAACATCACATATCCACAAAACGAGACGCTGTTAATAGTCACTTAAACGCACAAAGCGGCTGCCAGAGGTCGTGTTTTGTTTTCTCAGAGCTGCCTTTCCCTTTTTCGAAATCGGATGACAACTTCCAGAGGAACAGTTTTATGCCTGGAAGGAATTGTGGTTGTTCTTGTGTGCTTATCTGACTTACGGCAACCTGTCCTGGGGTTTTCTTGGCAAGATTTGTCAGAGAAGTCTGGGTCATAGCCTGCCCCTGAGGCGTGAGAGAGTGTAGACTGCCCAAGGTCTCCCCAGTGGCTTCCCATGGCTGTGCTGGCTTTGAACCTGTTCTCTAGAGGTGTAGCCATGCTCAAACCACTAACCACCCTGGCCCGTGACAAAGTAAGTAATAAGATTCGTGATTAGTGTTGCCCTATAGCAAAGAAACTAATACCCAATCCACAGAACAGGGCTACTTCTTTGAAAACTATGCAAGGGTCCTTGTACTGTTTGGTCCTGAGCCTCCGGTTCGGGCCACCCGGATACCCTTGCCTAAGGAATCTCTATGAAATTATGGGAAATGCGTGGTGAGGGGTTTGAGCGTTATTAAGACTAAAGACCAGGGTTTGATTCCCGGCGAAACCCACTAGGCAAGTCACACTCTCAGCACCTCGAGGATGGCAATGACAAAACCTCCTCTAAGAAACTGCCAAGAAAAACCCAGTGATAGCTTCGCCTTAAGGTCCCCAAGTCGGAAAGGCCATAAAAGCACACACCGCGTACAGAGAAACTGGGCAGACAAGGGCTTGAAGGCGCAGACCTGGCTCGATATTTTTCAAATAAAGGCGCGCTAAATCTGATTGCAGAAGAACAGCCGATTGCACGAGGCTTGGAAAGTGGGTGGCGCTTATGGGAATACGACGCGAAGATGCTGCTCAGGTTCCCTCTGGTCCGCCAGTTAGGTATAAAAGTAGCGGCGCCTACCCTTTTCTTGTTTCGTTTTCGGGAGAGGTTTGAGTGTTTGTTTGTACTGTACACTGCCAGTAATGCCGGACGCGGGAAAGGAGGCAAAGGGCTGGGGGAAAGGGGGCCAAGCGGCACCGAAAGGTCCTCCGGGACAACATCCAGGGCATTACCAAGCCCCCATTCGCCGCTTGGCTCGCCCGCGAGGAGTGAAGCGACATCTCGGGCGATTATGAAGAGACAGTGGAGTCATGAAGGTTTTTCTGGAAACGTGATTCGCGATGCTGTGACTTACACCGAACACGCCAAGAGGAAGAACGGTCACCGCCATGGATGTGGTCTATGCCTTGAAGCGCCAGGGAAGGACCCTCTATGGCTTCGGAGGCTAATGGTCAACATTAAGCTAAATTCCAAAGGCCCTTTTAAGGCCACACCCAATCTTTCTTTTAAAAGAGCTGTGACCTCAACTTGCATAGATTGAAGCTTTGCGTAAGTATGAAGTGCTAAATAGTACAGAAGGAGCAAAGATGCCTGCAAGGGTGGCTTATAAAATTCCCCTCATGGTTTCCATAGGGTCAGCTAGCCTTGCTAACTAACCCAGTTAGTATCTGCGCTGCTGGAATAATGCAGCTCTGACTAGTTCTGGGTAATTTATAATCAAATATAATTATAAATCTTCCCGCGCTTAAAACTGTATGAAAGAATTGGTCAGATTGGTTTTATTGTGCAGCACTGGGATACTTAACTAAAAACACTCTAAGGATGTCACACTAGGGACCAAAAGTGCATTAGAAATCCAGTTTGAGGCCCGGCTTAGTGCTAGGGAATCCTGGGAATTGTAGTCCATTGTGGCACCAGAGCAGCTAGTTAGGACATGGCTCCCTCTGCCTAGGAGGCATCTATTATTTATTATTATTATTATTTCCCACACTTTTCTGGGACTCAGAGCAGCTTACAATATTTTTTTAAAACAATACAGTTAAAAGCACACAAAAAGGTACACTATTTCTATATAACATAGAAATAATGTAGTTTGTCACCAGAGGAAGTTAAACATCTCACAAAACTACAGTTCCCAGAATTCCCTAGCACTGATCCAGGACAGGACAGTTAAAGTGGTCTCAAACTGTATTATTTCTGCCGTGTGTCTTAGGCCCTAGTGTGGCATCCTTATACAAAAGCAGTTTTTAGTTAAGCATTGCAGTGCTCTACAATAAAACCAGTCTAATTCTTTCATATAAGTTGTGTGTGTGTTTGTGTGTATAATAAATGAATGAAGCTGTTAATAGCAAAAAATAGAGAGAGAGTTAGTTATATTGGTTTAGACTTCAGGACTGTATATAAACACTTGCAGCTCAAAGTTAAACCCTCCTCCGCCAAATTGTTGTTGTTGTTTCTGTGCAACCCTGAAACTTGCATCCACACTGGAGAAATAACCCAGTTTGGCATGGCTTTAACACTTTCTGGCTCAGGGCTATGGAATTCTGGGAGTTGGAGTCTGTTGTGGGCCCAGAGCTCTCTGACAGAGGCGGCTAAATAATGTCTCACCAAAACTACATTTCCCAGGATTCTCTAGCACTGAGCCAGGGCAGTTAAAGCAGTCTCAGACTGGAGTATTTCTGCAGTGTGTTCTGGACCTTACTGACTCTACAGACTGACTCAGCAATTGTAATGACATCCAAACCATGATACCTTTATGGGACCAACCAAAATGCACAATTGCATGGTGCAAGCTTTCGGAGTCACACCAGCTTCTTCTTCTTCTTCTTCTTCTTCAGGCAAACAGGAGAAAAAGAAACGGAAGATGTCAGTCCTAGGCCTGCATTTTGCTGCTTCTGGTCTTAGTCCAGATGATAGAGAGGGCTATCTTCAGGCTGGCATCTCCTTCTTTAGCCTTGCAGTCACTGGGAGATTATCAAAGTCAAGGAAATTTAATAAATAATAATAATAAAAGCAATATTTATTTTATTAAGGTCCATTTGCAACTCAGAGAAGATGTTTCCTTGGGATCCAGCATGTCTCCTTCCTTTGTGAAGGAGCCGCAGGCTCCTATATAGGTGGGGAAGACTGAATTGCTGAAGAAGTCTTCATGTTTTTGCTTCAGGCAAAACATGCCTGAAGCAAATTCCAATATTAGGAAAACATTGCTTTACTCAGGCAAGGTCCCAGTGCGCTGGCTCCCTTTTTAAAATGTCCCTGTGATGCTTAAAATGCAGTATCTTGAAATCCAAATAACATCCAAGGGTCGCCTAGATTGTCTTTGACTTCTACTGAATTGTTAAGCATGGAGAGATCTTGCAGCACCTTTGAGACTCACTGAAAGAAAGACGTTGGCAGCAGGAGCTTCCGTATTAGACTTCTGTCTACTTCCTCAGATGCATTGAGTGGAGTGGAAGCCAAGGACAGGTGCAGATGTCTTTTCTCCCTGGTTTCCACTCCACCAAAAGCACCTGAGGAAGTGGATTTAAGTCTAGGAAAGCTCCTGCTGCCCACTTCTTTCCTTCAGTGAGTTTCAAAGGTGCTGCAAGATCTCTCCACAGACTGATAGAGAAAACTCAGCCATTTTGTGGCTGCTTTGTGCTTTTTGGTTGAATGAACAGTATCCGCATTTTGTGGATTTGGGGCTTTGTTGTCCCTCTCTTTAGCAAGGCCTCCCCAGAATTCATCGACACGCTCCCCATACAGAATATTCTCTATAGCCATCTCTTTCTGTTGTCTGACTGTTGATTGTCTTTATATGAGATTGTTATTTTATTGTTATAAGGGGTGTTAAGTCTTTTGTGGGTGGGAGAGGAAATGGGTTTATTTCATACTGTTTGTGTTTTTACTTTTATTGTGTGCCGCCGCCTTGATCCCAACGGAGAGGGGATATACTGTAGATAAAATATCATCATCACCATCATCACCTTGCCAAGAAAACTCTGAAGGGTTTGCCTTTGCCTCAGGATCACCATAAATGGGAAATGCCTTGAAGGCGGCACAGAAGGCAACACAACTCAGTGGGGTTTCATCTTAATATATAAATAATGCACAATAAATTAATACATTTATTATATAATATTATGGTTTATTTGGAATTGTAATATTTTATAAAATTTATTCATAACTTTATATCATTATTAATTAATTTATTTATTTATTTCCCGCTCTTCTCCCATGACTGGGACTCAGAGCGGCTTCACACCATTAAAAAACAAACAGTACAATTAAAAACATTTAATAAATAAATAAATGAATGATGTACATTAAAAAGAATGACTGAACTGGTCCAACATCCCAGT
>NC_056527.1:115731358-115752857 GCF_019175285.1 Sceloporus undulatus
GGCACCAAGGCCGTCACCAAGTACACCAGCTCCAAGTGAAAGGGATCTGCTTCCCAAACAGACCCAAAGGCTCTTTTCAGAGCCACCCACTTCGCCCATAGGAAAGGCTGGCGTCACTTTGTGTTAATGCTCCTAAAACGGCTTCTGGTAATATGGAGTAAATAATGTTCTCAATGTCCAAGTATACTGGAAGTGGTCCACTAGTAATCACATGCCACCAATAAATTCAGAGCACTGTAGAATCCTAGAGTTGGAAGAGGCCCCAAGGGACTTGATCCAGTCCAACCCCATTCTGCCATGCAGCAACTCACAGTCAAAGCATCCCAGGCAGATGGCTATCCAGCCTCTGTTTAAAGACCTCCAAAGAAGGAGGCTCCACTAGACTGTACCTGAGAAAAGAGCAGGATACTACTACCACTACTAGTAATAATAATAATATTCTAAGGCAGCATCTTCCACTGTCAAACAGCCCTTACTCTCAGGAAGTTCCTCCTAATGTTGAGCTGGAATCTTTTCCTGCAGCTTGAATCCATTGTTCTGGGTCCTAGTCTCTGGAACAGCAGAAAACAAGCTTACTCCCTCCTCAATGTGACATCCCTTCAAATATTTAAACAGGGCTATCATATCACCTCTTAACTGTCTCTTCTCCAGGCTAAACATCTCCAGCTCCCTAAGTTGTTCCTCATAGGGCTTCATGGTTTCTAGACCTTTCACCATTTTTGTCGCCCTCCTTTGGACACATGGCTCCAGTTTCTCAATGTCCTTTTTAAATTGTGGTGCCCAGAACTGGACACAGGATGATTCCAGGTGGGGCCTGACCAAAGCAGAATAGAGTGGCACTATTACTTCCCTTGATCTAGACACTATACTTCTATTGATGCAGCCTAGAATCGCCTTGTTAGCTGCCGCATTGCACTCTTGACTCATGTTCAACTTGTGGTCTATTTGTTCCCACTTTTTCTCTGGTCCTGAGGCTCAAGGCAAAAATTAAAAGCTTGCCATTAATAGCACCCTTCAGTTTACCCTGAAAAAGAAAAAGCCAAAAGGATTTAGCATCCATTAAGCAATGCTTGAATATATATTCCAGGGCAAATATAGTACAACAGTGTAGTGTGAAAGGTATGTTCGCTGGTGCTTATTCAGAGGGAATTCTGGAAAGGACTGGAGGCCAAACTGTGCTTTAATAATTTTGTAGCTCAGGGTCAGTGTTTTCTTGTTGCATCTTGTTGAAGAGGCAGGATAGAAATAAACATCCTTCTTCTTATTATTATTACTACCGTATTATTAATTTTCAAGCCCTTCATAAACCAAGCAGAGGAGCTGAAGGGTCCCAAGGCCTAAGTCCACAGCTCCAAGTAAAGTGGAAGAGGACTTTAAAAACACTCCCAAATGATACAAAAGGCTCTTTTAAGAGCCACTTACTTTCCGCTTCAAAGAGCTGTACTTCTTTCCATCCCCTGAATCTAGGAAAACTTTCTATGAATCAGGGATTTAAAGTCTTATTCCCAAACAAGGATTTCTGGAGCAGTTTGGAACCAGTTAAATTCTATGTACAGAAAACGGCAAAAACACAACGACTGCAGAAGAAAAATTTCATCTACAAAAAATAGCATTTTATGAATAGAGTAACAGTTCTGCATGAAAAATGCAGTTTTGATACTTGTTTTCTGCACAGAAATGCCCTTTTTGGTTGAGAAACAAATCCCAGGCAATTTTGTTTGTTTTGTTGTGGGTTTTGGCACAATTCTCAAGTGGCACAAGGCAGTCCTTGAAAAGGGCGCAGTTTTCAACGGGTCTCTTAGACTAAGGTCCAAAACAGACTGCAGAATTAATCCAGTTTGAGACCACTTTAACTGCCCTGGCTTAATGCTAGGGAACCCTGGGATTTGTAGTTTATTGTGGCCCCAGAGCTCTCTGACAGAGAAGGTACAATGTCTCACAAAACTACATTTCCCAGAATTCCTTAGCTTTGAACCAGGGCCTTTAAAGTGATTATTTCTGCAGTGTTTTGAACCAAAGAGTCAAAACCAAATGCATCTGAGGAAATAGGCTCAGGTCTATGAAAACTCTCTTTCATTTAGTCTCAAAGGTGTTGAAGATCCTTTTGCAGAATGATTTTCCAGGCTAATACAGTATGGCTAGTTTTTTATATTTGACCAATACTAGACTATTCAAGGGTAAATTTAGTAATATAATATGTTGATCGGAGCCTGAAAAGTATGTACTTTAATAATTTTGTCACTGAGGGTCAGTGTTTTCAAGCCCTCATAAATCAAGCCTTCAGAAATAATAATAATAATAATAATAATAATAATAATAATAATAATTATAATACAGTAAGAAAGAAAGAGATGGAAAGGAATTCAAAAATGTAAGAAAGTTTAAGATAATCTAAGGATAAGGAAGGGAACTTAAAAAGGAAAATAAACCTATATATATAAGGAAAGGATGTAAGGGATATAAATTCAATATGGCATAAAAATAGAGCAGAACAGATAGAAATAGTAATGGAAGTAGAATAAGAAAATTAGAATATACAGAGACACATTAAAATAGTTAACTTTTTATTGTAACTTGTTATGTGTTTTGTGTATTTTACTGGGTTGTGATCCTGCCTTGATCCAAGGCGGGAAAATATAAATAAAATTATTATTATTAATTAAATATGTTTCAGTTAAAGCCCAACTGCAGTCAAAGCATACATCAATTTAGAAGAACAAACAAGACATATGTTTAAAACTATGGACATTTAAAATTCATTGTTTGAAATTGACAGTTTCTCAAAGACCATCTGGATAGTCCTGTGGGAAGAGATTGCTCTTCAATGATGTTTTTATTTACCTCTCTATTTATTCATTGCCCTTCAGCCCTATTTTAAATCCAGAGGGCATATCCATCTCAGAGTACTTAGCTGTCGGACATTGACCGCAGAGTTGCCTTGGAGGACCTAGAGATTCCTAGAGAGGTGTCCTCTCAGGTAAAACAGTGCTTTTGTCATTTGCCTTTCTTCCATATTCCCGGGGGTCTTGTGCCCCTAACCTTAGCAAATGTGGAGGGACAAGAGTACTTGCTATTGCTAGTCCAATGCTCAAACCGCTACTCCACACAAGGCACATAAAAATCCCACCCCTTAGTAAACACAAGTAACGCTTTTACACGAGACAAGCCTCAGGTGAAATAAAAGAATCAGAGTTGGAAGAGACCCCAAGAAGGGCCCTGATCCAGTCCAGCCCCATTCTTCTGCCATGCAGGAACTCTCAGTCAAAGGATCCCCATTGAGAGATGGCCATCCAGCCTCTGCTTAAAGACCTCCAAGGAAGGAGACTCCACTACACTCCAAGGAAGGAGTGTGTTTTATTGTTGAACAGCCCTTACTCTCAGGAAGTTCCTCCTAATGTTTCAGTGGAATTTACTTTCCTATATCTTGCACCCATTGCTCCCTTGGGTCCTAGTCTCTGGAGCAGCAGAAAACAAGCTCCCTCCCTCCTCAATGTGACATCCCTTCAAGTATTTAAACAGGGCTCTCATATCACCTCTTAACCTTCTCTTCTCCAGTCCAGGCAGTGTGGCATAGTGGCTTCAGTGTTGGACTATGGCTCCAAACACACTGCAGAAATGATCCAGGTTAAGACTGCTTTAACTGCCCTGGCTCAATGCATTGGGAGTTTGGAGACACATTTAGCTATCTCTGTCAGGGAGATGTGGCACAAGGAACTAGTTCCCAGGATTCCCTAGCACTGAGCCAGGGCAGAAAGGGCATCCAGAGGAGGACGTCCTGCAATGTGTTTTGGGAACCTATGGCTCTGGCCATGGAACTCCATTGTGTGCCCTTAAGCAAGTCACTCAGCCTCAGGGAAGGGAGTGTGAAACTCTGGCTAAATCTTTTGCTTAGAAAGCCCCAGGATAGAATGGCTCCACGTTAATGACTTGAAGATATGTATATATACACAACACATTTGAAGTCAGAAACGTGCAAAGGTCCCTTATAAACTGCATTGTTGCAATCTGCGGAGCCCTTTTCCAGCGCTTTTCCTGAGCCGGTGGTGGCTCTTAAAGAGACCTTTTTGTGAGTTTTGAGGAAGGAGTCCATTCGAGGAAGCCGCCTTAAGCCCTCTCCCGCGGATGCGCCTGGCCAGCTGGATGTCCTTGGGCATGATGGTCCACCCTCTTGGCGGGATGGCGCAGAGGTTGGGTCCTCGAAGAGCCCCACCAGTAAGCTCGCTCGCCTCCTGCAGCGCCATCACCGCAGAGCTCTGGAAGCGCAGGTCCGTCTTGAAGTCCTGCGCGATCTCCCGCACCAGGCCTGGAAGGGCAGCTTCCGGATCAACAGCTCCGTCGACTCTGGTAGCGCCGAATCTCCTCAAGGCCACGGTCCCGGGCGGTAGCGGTGGGGCTCTCACTCCGCCGGTGGCTGGAGCGCTCTTCTCCGGCGGCTTTGGTGCCGAGCTGCTTGCGGGCGCTTTTCCCGCCGGTAGGCCTTGCGAGCCGTCGCGGTTAGTACGAGCCCTTGCTGCTCTGGCTACAGAAACTGCCTTAGCGCTTCCTGAAAAGCGTCAAAAGCAGTGACTGCGGGCACTACGGGCCTGGTATTTATACACTTTTTCCGCTGCTGAGTTGGTCAATAACACAGCCAATGGCTAGACTTGAAGCTCCCGCGCGCGCTCAGTGATTGGCCGCGATGTACAAACCGGCCGTCCCTTCAGCCCCCCGTCTCCTCACTGTGGGCGGGGTTCTATTCAGGAAAGAAAAGGTTTTAATGTCCCGCCGCTGTTGCCGATTGTCAAGCCCTGTTTTCCGCTTTTCTCTCGTCCATCAAAGCGGCAATCGATGTCACAGTCTCGATCCGCCGGAGGCGTAGAGCTCTGAGTGGGAGGAAGTAAACCGTCCATGGTTGTGGATCTGATCACATGGAAGTATTGAAACAGTTTAAAGACTTCTAAAAAGAAAGGAGGCAGCAAAGGGCCGGAAAAGTGGTCTAGGCCTTGGATAAAGAAAGGTCCAGTTATCCTGGGAGGTTGGGTTTGAACCCACTGGTGTCAGCGTCCATTTTTTATCTGAAGTCAGGATGGTCGCCAGTGTCCAAAGTGTAACTTTAATCCTGCATTCTCTCCGAACGTGATGGAATAACATCAGTATAGAAGAGGGTTTTGCACACAACTGCAGCATTTTGATCGCAGTGCATTTAATTGTTTTGATAGGAAACACGAGGATGTTTATAAAAGGCGGACTGTTGCGGAAATAGACCAGTTCCTTCTGCTGTTTAACTCTATTTGTCGTGGATAATAAATCTGATTCAGCTTTAAAATCCAATAAAGTGTTGGTCAAGGCCGGATCATTCCTGGGCAGTGTGGCTTTTTAAGATTGCTATCTTATTTGTATTCCATTTCCCCCAAAAACGGGACTCAACGTGGCTTACAGTACAATTAAAGACATTAACAAATATTAATACTGATAATTTAATTCCATTCAATGTACTATTTGTTGGTATGCTTTTAATGTGACTTTTTTATAATGTGTGAACCGCCCTGAGTGCGGGATACAATAACAACAACAACAATAATAGAAAGGTGAAGCATTAAAACAGAAATAAATAAAATTGGATCCCTTCTTCCGCAACAAAATGCACAAAATACATGATGCAAGCTCCGAAGCTCCAGAGGTTTCTCCATCAGGCAAAGGTGCTAAAAAGGGTTGCAATTGTGGAAGATGTTTCTGCTAGGCATTCCTAACATTCAGCGTGTTTTCTCCCTCTTTAAGATACCTTTTAAAATTATAACACTGGAAAAACTTCAGGTTCTCTGATGCCCCAAATTAATATGGACTCAAGCCTAGCATTATGTTAAAAAGGTCTGGCATTTCTCCCGTCGGGAATCGAACCCCGGCTCCCGCGGTGACAGGCGGGGATACTTACCACTATACAACGAGGAGTCGCTGAGCGAGCCCTTCCCAGGGCCATTTTTGGTGATTGCTAATGACACAAATGAGTCATTTGTCTTTGCCTAATTGGCTGGCCTGCTTCCAATTGCATGCCCAGGGCTCACGGGTCAGAAGGCTGAATCTGCACAAAGGAATACCTCTCCCCCTTGACTTGGGAGATAGATTCACTGAACATTGCAGGGCTTACTGCTAAAGCAAAGGAACAAGGAATGTAACTGCATTGGAATATGCAGGGGTAGCTGTGGTGGGCCAATGAACAAACGCAAACAAAAATCCATCAGTGACACCTTTAGTGGCCAACAGAAATGCACAAGTTATGTGTGGTTGTTGTGTGAATATAATATACTAATAGATACTATATATATATAATATATAGCACACACCACACATCTATTAGTATTAGATTATTATATAGGCACGTAGATCCTCATTGGTCCACCAAAAACCATACTCGTATTTCCGGCGTATAAGGCGACCGGGGCATAGAAGACGCCACCCAACTTTCCAGTTTAAATATAGAGTTGAGATGTACTCTCATCACCGTATAAGCTACCCCTTTCCAAAGCACACAAGGTAAAAATTTTTAAAAACCAGCTGAATTTTGATTGCGTATGGGAATTTAATTCAAATGACATGCATACTTAGCAGAAAATTTGTTGTAGAGACAAAGCTGCCTTGAGTGGTCAGCTGTCCCCTGCCTGCCCACCCGCCCTTCTCCAAGACTATCAGATCGGTAGCTGCTTTCATACAATCAAGCTATGGTGGGAGGCAGCAGCAGCCGTTTTTGACTTCCCCCACCAATGCAGCAGCAACCGCAACCGCAGATCTCCAGTCCAGCTCAGAAGTGTTCAGCACATGCCCTTTAGATGACACCTGGCGAATAAACCACCCCCAACTTTTGAGAAGATTTTCCTGGGGTTAAAAAGTAGTCTTATACGCCAAAAAATACAAGTAATAGTGGTATTTATGTATATATACATAGAAATATATATAAATATACTATAATACACACCACACATATATAATATCCATCAGGAACCTGTATTGGCCAACCAAAATGCACAAGTTATTTTGTGTGTGTGTGTGTGGTGTGTGTGTGTATTGTGCACTTGTGCATTTTAGTTGGCCAATAAAGGTATCACTGGTGGAGTTTGTTTGGCCAACAAAATGCACAAATCACACACACCACACCACGAACACCATAGGTATGTATGTATCCACACACATACACACCAATACTTGTGCATTTTGGCTGGCCAATAAAGGGATCCACTAGACGTGCATTGGGAACGAGGGGGGAACGCCATGAAGGAAATCCAAAACATCCAAACAAGATACTCATTGGAATAACCAAAAGCGCAGAATTCCTGTGTGCAAGCTTCAAAGCCATTGGCTCTCTTATCAGGCAAACAGGAGAAAGAAATTGAAGATGTTAGTCCTAGGCCTGCATGTTTCTGGGTCTGGTAGTCCAGATGGCACAGCGAGGGACTTTACCTGAAGGTAAAGTCATGTATGAGACCTTAAGCCCAAGATGTGTTTCATAGGATAAGTTTATGCTAAGGAAAATTTTAATTAAATTAAAATAAGGAATATAAATTAAAGTATGCAAGGAACAATTGATAACACCAGAGATGTGTGTGTTGGTGAGTTTGTGGGTGTGTGCTGCCACAGATGATGCCCTCAGAAACAAGACCCTGTAACACAACTGCACAGCGTCATCATGCAAAACAGACAACAATGCAGTCATCTCTTCCCTCCTCTCCACAAAGCTGCCTTCCCATTAACCACAGACAAAACTCTTTGTTCAAACATATAGTAGATGGATCAAAGGAGGTATTCAAAATCACTTTCTTTGAACCATCCTACACGTTTGGAACAGAGAGATTTGTCCTGCGCTTTCATGGAGTGCATTTTTGTGCAGGAGGGAAAAGACGATTACATAGTTGTTATTTTCATGAGGATGCTTTAGGATCTTTGCTATTTGTGCCCAAATATTTATTCATACTGATTGGATGGGACTCCAAGGAGTCCTCCACTCTCAAAGTGAGTCATTCCACCCTTGAGTTGCCCAGGTCTACCAATATTTACTCCAATCTCTCTTCCTGTGATTTGATTCCATTGGTTGGGTCTTACCCTCCTGAGAAGTACAGTTGGCCCTCTTTATCACGATTTTTTTACCCATGGATTCAAACATCCATGGCTGAAAATACTCCAAAAAGTATAAATGGCAATAGCAATACGCTGAGGACAAAAAGGGAAACTAGGAGGAGGGACAGAAGTGGACATTTTAAAAGCAGCTGAAAAAATAATGGGATGACAAAGGATCAATGGGGCTTATCCCTGCCAGATTGGCACAGATGGAGCATATGTTTTCATCGATGAGCAGAAATTCAGATAGACTAATTTTTAGGATCCACATATGTTCATAAACAGCTGTGACATAACAATGGTCAGCCCATGCGCGCCAAGAGTTTTCACCGCCTCACAAATCAATGTGTAACCATAGTTTTCTGTGGGTTTTCGGCCTCCGGGCTGCGTTCTGGAAGCATTTATTCCTGATGTTTTGCTGCATCTGTGGGCTGGCATCTTCAGAGGTGAGACATTTAACCTTCTCGACAGAGCTCTGGTGCCACATTAAATTACAATTCCAGGATTCCCTAGCACGAGCCAGGGCAGTTAAAGCGTCGTCTCAAACTGGATTATGTCTGTAGTGTGTTTTGGACCTAACAATAAAGGACTTGAGACTACGAAAGCTCGTGCCCACATCTTTCTTCCAGTTAGTCCTCAAGGGTATGTGCTGCAAGTCCTTTTGCATGGTAAACCTTGTTTCCTTGGCCAAAGTATATCGGTGGTGGTCAGTTTGGACTTGAAGTCGGTTATCCAGAGAGGTGACTTCTCTGGTGTATGCCCTACAGGCCTTACATTGTGAAGTCGAAGGCTTTCATGGCCGGCACCCATAGTTTTTTGTGGGTTTTTCCGGCTATGTGGCCATGTTCCAGAGAGAGTTGTTCCTGACGTTTCGCTTGCATCTGTGGCTGCATCTTCAGAGAATGCCTTACATGGATCTGGGGGCAATATTGCTGAACATGTCAGCCAAAGGGCTACTGGAGAAGGAGGATTTTTTTTAGTGCCGGCATCTCTCTACGAAGACCTTCCTAGAAAGACTCATCTAGTACCTACATTGGAGTCTTTTCATTTTTTCCAGGTAAGATCTCTCATTTCTCCCACTTTATCACCTTTCGTTTTTTAAAAGAAAAAATGGGATTTTATCTTTGTTGTTGCTGATACTGAATTTTTATTGTTTGGTGTTTAATCCCCACCTTTCCTTTTGGTTTGTTTCTACTGTATTTGCACAGCTACAGCCTTCATCTTATTTTTGTTAACCACCCAAAAGGCTCCAGCATCTGGGAAGGTTTTTCTTAAAAAAGGTATGTCAAGTAAGCAAATAAATTCCTATCTTTTGTTTTTGTAGATCATTGTCCAGAAAAGCACAGTCTGCTGCATGCACTGGAAACTGCTTTGGAGAGGAGGAAAACTACAGCAGCCAAGTGTCTCTTTTTGGTGATGGTCAGCATTTTCTGAAACCAAGTCTCTCCAGGGGACTAATTACAACCTCAATTTCAAAACCTGTTCTGGTAGACCCCTCTTCTGTCCCATTTGTGCTTCCTTGTCAGATCTCCAGCCTTCATCACCTGACAGTCTCCTTATCGATTTTCCCCCAGAAGAAAAAAGCCCTCCTTATCACTGTGCTACTTGACTCCATTCAACCAGCGATTGCCACAAATTATCAGGCGCAAACCCTCCCAACCCTTCACCACCCAGAAGCCAACATTCCCGGGCCCTCTTCCAAGGCTTTCCCTGGCCATTTCTTTCAAAACAATTTTGCTATTTTCCACAAAAGCAAAGTTTGCAATTTTCAGCGAAAAGAAGAGGCAGAGGCTGCGTTCTTTCTGCTTTCACGGGCTCCTTTGGCTTTTTCGGGGCGTGGAAACGGTCCCCTGATGGCCCAGATCCTCCTCCTGGATCCCTCCAGGTTTCAAAAGATCCGTGGAAAGAATTTTAATTAATTGGCTATTTTTGTGTCGCTTAAGAAACACAAAAAGTGCCAGCAGGAGCGCAGGAGAGGCTCTGGGGCTGTCAAAGCAGCCTGCAGGAAATGACCAATCAGCGCGCAGCTCCTCCCATATAAATAGCGGCGCCAGCGCTCCCCTCGCGTCAGTTCGCAGATCGCTAGCGAAGAGAGAGCATCAACAAGAAGACTATGGGCATGAAGTAGCGCCCGCCGCCGCCGCTGCTGATTTCAGCCGCTCCTGCTTCGAAGGCTCCCGCGAAACGGCAGCCGCTGCAAAGGCTCGCAAGCCTCCGGCCCCAGCGTCACGGAGCTTTTGACTCAAGCAGTCTCGGCTTCCAAGGGAGCGCGGCGGAGTCTCCTTAGCCGCCCTCAAGACGTCCCTAGGGCCGCCGGTTACGAACGTGGAGAAGAACAACAGCCGCATCAAGCTGGGCCTGAAGAGCTGGTGACCAAAGGGACCGCTGGTGCAGACCAAGGGCACCGGCGCCTCGGGCTCCTTCAAAGCTCAACAAGAGCAAGGCTGAAGGAAGAGAAAAGCCCGCCAAGAGAAGCCCGCCACCCGTTCCAAAGTGAAGAAGCCCGCCGCCAAGAAGTTCAGGAAGCCCATCACAGCCAAGAAGCCTGCCAAAAAGGTGGCCAAGAAGCCCGCTTCGGCCAAGAACGCGGCGGCGGCCAAGAGCCCCAAGAAGTCCAAAGTGACTAAGCCCACAAGAAGACTACGCAAAGCCCCGCCAAAGCAGTGAAGCCCAAAGCGAAGGCCAAGCCCAAGGCTTCCAAGTCCCAATGTCGCCCTAAAAAGAAGTGAGCGCTTAAGCCCAAGACGGAGGAGGAGGAGGCTCGTCCTTTACACACAAACGGCTCTTTTAAGAGCCAACCCAAATGCTCGATATAAAAGATGGAAATCATTGGCATCTAGTTTCAAAACCGATTCCTCCAAGAACTTTTAGGTTATTGTTGGACTACAACCCCAGCATTCCTCGCCCTTGGCTCTGCACTGGGCATGCTGGGGTTTGTAGTCCAAACAAGATCTGACTAAGCCGATGGCCTTTACAGACTGCAAAATAAAGCTGCTTGGGGTCTTTGGAGGTACATATGCTGTTTAGATGATGCCTAAATTCTAAGAATCCAGAAGCTGCCAACAAGCTGCCCCTCCAGTGCTTAGGAATGGAGAGTGGCTTTGGCGCGGCCTCCGGGCTCATTGAAATAGCATACCTCCAAAGAAAGGCCCGAAGCAGCTTATTTTGGCAGTTCTGGACTGTAACAGTAACCCTTGGCGTAAAAATACGGGACCTACTAAACAAGTGAAGGTACTTCCATAGGGAAAGCATACTTGCCCATAGAGAATTATTATGGGCTCCTTTTGTGGTGTTGAATGCTTTAGCACCCAGCCTCTAATCCTCTATGGCAATATTTTTCTATGAATTCTCTCATGGCAAGTATGTTTCGCTATGGGCAAATACTCTCCTTTGTTTTGCACATTCCCAAACAGCAACAGCATCGGTTAAAGATACGGTTTTTAAACAAAATATGCTCCTAACGCTTCCGATTAACGCAGCCGACGTTTGTTTCTTGCTGCCTGTTTGGCGTCCCCCTCCCTGCTCTTCTCTATTGTGATGACGTTTTATAAAGGATTATTGATTTGGACCGACGAGGATGGAGATTCGAACCCCCGCGTGCAGAGCACAATGGATTAGCAGTCCATCGCCTTAACCACTCGGCCACTCGTCAGGGGCTCCGGCCCGTTCCCCTCGCTTTCCTGGGCGTTTTTCTTCTATGTCCCAGGAATGTCTCTCCTGCTCTTCATAGAGATTAATAAAAAAATAATAATAAAATAATAATAATAATAAGTCAGAAGCAGAAATTATAGGTATGCGTCTGTGAGAGAGAGATGTGATACAAATATAACATTGTGTATGTGTTTATACACACACACATATGTGTATATATGTAGTATATATATCATACTTATATTTACAAATATGTCGTGTGTAATTTTGACATAAAATATTCGTTGTGTATGTGTGTGTATCACACCTGTATAAATATGTGTGCATACCACATGTGATGAATATATACGTGCGTGTATATATATAATCACAAATATATATTATATATATGTGGTGTGTGTGTGTGTTGTGGCGCGTGTGTGTCTACACCACAACACAACATATAGACATCTGCCTCTTTCCTTTTGTGCCATTTATGGAGCTAAGGTCAATATTTTTGGGGGGCAGATGGAGGAATAAATCATACACTTATATAGGTTTTTAAGTGCTTCTGTTAATCTTTTTAAATTGTATCTCTATTTTTAAAACAATTGATCTGTTAATACAGTAGTAGTTTAATTTCTTTTTAGTTGCCATTTTTGTAACTTTCATATTGTATTGTGTTCTTTTAGATGTAAGCTGCTTTGAATCGTAATTTTTTGGGGGGAAGGAGGGTAACAAATCAATATAATTAATAATAATAATAAACAACAACAATAAGCCTCTCTGGAAGCCTTTCTGCCTGACAGCGGGGTATAATACGCAAAATAATAGATAAATAATTCCATGACTCGAAAGAGACGGCCTAATGAACAATTACTTTTGTTGCCATACCCTTTTGTTGTTGTTGTTGTTACAATAATACCCAAGTCCACAAACCGTGAGCCTTTTGTGAGACCAACCAAAGTGCACAAAATACATGTTGCAACCTTTGACCACACTTTGGTTCTTCCATTAAGGGTCCCTGCTTTGTGGATTTGGAGGGATACTGTATTTTGGGACATGGGCCAACACAATCCTGTCTGGGCAAAAGTCACACTCTCTCAGCTCAAGAGGGCAATGGCAAACCCTCTTCAAGGAAATAGCAAGGAAAACCCCTTGAAGGGTCGCCTGTAAATGACTTGGAGGCACCATTGTCTCATGTGCTTTCTTTGGCACACTGTCACTTCTGAGCAACACATTGCAAGGCGAGCCATGCAATGGGGGGGGGGAGTATCCGCTAATTGTATGTAGTTCCAAAAGAGACTCGAAAATAAGGGGGGGGGGAGATAAAAAAGTAGCAGCTTCTGCCGAAACCCGGGATCGAACAGGACCTTTAGATCTTCAGTCTAACGCTCTCCCAACTGAGCTATTTCGGCCGCCGGTGGGCCAAGCTTTTTGATGCTGTGTGTAAGAGAAAGAAGCTCAATTGCTTGTTGTGGTTTCTCCAGCAGTTGTTTCGTATTTCTCTCCAAAGGGATGCAGGGCTTCGTTTTTGGCAAGTCTGTTATTGTCAAAGATACAAAAGACACAAGAAAGTAAAAACTGAGATTTAAAAAACGAAATCAAAAGTGTCTTGTTGCATTGGCCGGGAATCGAACCCGGGCCTCCCTCGTTGCAGGCGAGAATTCTACCACTGAACCACCAATGCTCCTGCTCTTTGTGGAAGGGAGCTTCCCCTTAGGCCTCTTTAGCTCAGCCATTGGGAAGTCCTGCTTCCTAAACGTCCTCTGACTTGCTTTTCCAGCCTTTTGCCAAAAATTTCCCCCCAATCTTTATTCGTTTCATTTTTATGTTATGCCGCCTTTTTTCTTAAAAGGGAACCCAAGGCGGTCCTCAATAAAAACATATATTTTTTAAAAAGTAACAATAAAGACATCAATATAAAAAAACAATAATAAAAAAAATAATATAAAATTGCAACAAACATCAAAAAACCCGAGTCCACGCCCCACATAACAAACATAGATATTAAAATTATATTATATCAAAAAACATAAAGCTCCAACAATCCAAGGCAAAAAGACCAAAACATTCCGGGTAATTGTTATGCCTTTTATATATTTCTTATATTATCATATTATTTTATTAATTGAATTAAATAAAGACAATTCTGTTTTTTTTATTGATCAGTAATAACATTATTTTTTTTAAAAAATCCTAAACTTAAAACAATTATATATAAATAAATTCATTTGAAGGTTTTCATATATATATATATATATATATAGAAGAGAGAGAGAGAGAGGGGGTGTGTGTTGTGTGTGATATATATATATTCTATTATGAAGTTCATTTATTATAATATATAAAAAAATATATTTAGGGTGGTATGGGTATATAATCATATAATAATCTAATATATTATAGATATATAGATGCATTAAAATGAAATATAAAATTAGTTATCTAATATATAAGGGAGTTATTAACTGAGTTTTGTTTTGTGATCAGTCATGGGAGAAGAGGGGGAGAGAAAGAGTCAGGCTGAACTTATTCCAGGGACTCTCTCCACTGGAAAGCTCAGCTTGGACAGCTGCTTTGCCTGGCGTTTGGGGAAGAAAAGGGGGAGAACCCAAACAGATTCGCAAAAGCTAATCGCACAAAAAAGTGACGGTTCCACCCGAGATTTGAACTCGGATCGCTGGATTCAAATCCAGAGTGCTAACCATTACACCATGGAACCGACCACGTGAGCAGCCTCTGCTTTCTTCATTTTCTCTAAACATCAATTTACATCAACATGTCATCATCATCATCATCATCATCATCATCTCTCCCTCTTTTAATATGACCATGGTTCAAAACACACTGCAAAAGTTAATCCGTTTGACACCGCTTTAACGCCCTGCCTCAGTGCTAGGGAACCTACTTGGTGAGAACCTTTAGCATTCTCTGTCAGGCAGCATTGAGTGTCACAACAAACTACAGTTCCCAGGATTCCTAGCACTAGCCTTGGCAATTAAAGGTGGTGTCAAACTGGATTATATTGCAATGCTAATGTAGCCACAATGCATTTTAGCCCCGTGTGTGTGTGTGTGTTGTGTGTCACTTTAACTGCTATTGCTTTCTCCCATACAGATCCTATGATTATTGTTGGAGGGAGAGAAGGAAATTAAACTATTCACCAAAGCTGGCTGACTTAGATCCCTCAATCTGAATCCTGCTCAGAATCTGGATCTGTTTAGTACTTTATATAATTTATATTCAATGATAGGGTATTAGTCCTCTAAAGTTTGGTGTTTTAACTGCACAGCTTGCTTAATTTTGCACAGCTTATTGTTTATGACTTTCAGATCGTATGCCATTGGCAGGTTATCTGCTGTTTGATGAGCCTGTAACGTGCCATGCGGATTTGTGGCACTGGATATAAAATTAACAACAACAAACATAAGTAATAATTATAATAATACTGTAGTGGACTACAGCATCCTTAGTCTTTGCCAGTTCAAATCCCAGGATTCCACAGGTATGGAAGCATGAAAGTGTGATGCAGTTCAGATATACATCGCAGGAATGGAACATAGGATCATCCAAAGTGGATTCCTTTTAGTAATTCCCTCGGAGCCCTTTGGGGGATCAGCTTATATCTGCAATGCAATGCAGATATAATTCATGATCCGTAATACGTATGTGTCTAGATCAGGGCAAGTAAAAAGACCACAAAACCTGACATAGCAGTGCGATGGCGCAGCTACAAGGCCATGCGTTTAGGCTGCATTATAGAAGTATAGTCTCTAGAGAGGAATGTAATAGTGCCCACTCTATTCTGCTTGGTCAGGACCCACCTGGAATACTGTGTCCAGTTCTGGGGACCAATTTTAAAGGATGTGAGAAACTGGAGCCATGTCCAAAGGAGGATGACTAAAATGGTGAAGGGTCTGGAAAGCATGAAGCCCATATGAGGAATGGATTTGGGGATGTTTAGCTGGGAGAAGAGAAGGTAAGAGGTGATATGATCGCCGTTTAAGTATTTGACAGGGTGTCATATGTGGGATGGAGCAAGCTGTTTCTGCTGCTCCAGAGACCAGGACCCAATGGGCAATGGATGCAAGCGCAGGAAAGAGATTCCAGCTCAACATTAGGAGGAACCTTCCTAAGAGCGGGCTGTGTGACAGGGACCCCACTCCCAAAGGAGCTTGTGGTGGAATCTTGGAGGCCTTTAAGCAGAGGCGGGATGGCCCGCCCAGGGGGGGACGCTTTGACTGAGGTTCCTGCATGGCGCAGGCGGTCGCGGTGGATGACTCCGGATGCTATGAGGTCCTGAAAGCAAACTAATTATATATAACTCATGATACGTCTAGAATCTCGTCAAAAAATCACCCCAAAATCCGAGTTGACCCTATCCAGGGTCAATATGAAGTACTATACTTTTACTCTTATGCAAAAAAGGAACCTGCCATTGGTGAAAAGCAAGAGCGTAAGCTGTCCTGGACAGCATTGAGCCCGTCTGCCTGTTCCTTCCATTCTTCGCCTTTACGAGAGTCCAACCCCTTTTGCCTTTTGGAATCGTGTAAATCTTTGGCATTGTTTTCCTTTTGTTTCATCCTGTAGATCCGGTCACATTCCTCAGGTTGACTGATACCGAATTTTACAACAAAACCCTACTTGGCCCTAAAACCTATCCTCCAAGTACCATGGGTCGAACTCTAGTGAGTATATACCGTATGGAGAGGGGGAAGTTGGTCTTGCGTGTGCAACCAGACTCCTTAGCTTAACCAAGAGACCGCTTCTGATGGAGGATTGCAGTTTTTAATGCAGAGCAACCGAGCATGCCTGCTTTAAGGGCGGGCAGGTAAGAGACTATCGCGGATATGAGCTTGTACGTCAAATCTTACCCTGACTGTATATGTCTTGTGTGCCTTCAAGTTGTTCCGACTTATGGCGGACCCACAAAACCAAAACTATCATGGGATTGTCTGGACAAGCTTAGTTCAGAGGGAGTTTGCCATGCTCTGGGGCTGAGCCTGAGAGAGTGGACTTGCCCCAAGTCACCCAATGGGTTCAGGGCTGAGCGGAGAATCGGACCCGCGAGTCCTCTGGAGTCATAGCCCTATACCTCAACTGCTATGCCCACTGCGCTCGTCGTTACCAGTACCACTAGCGCGAAATAACATGATAATACTAAAATTATAAGATACTAAAGACTGTTGTCACCTGCCTGAGTCGTCCCGGACCCATGGAGACCCCGAGTACGAGACATCCCCAAGAGCGGCCTTTCCTCCATTGCTCCTGCTCAGGTCTTGCCACTGAGGCCTCTCCTTCTAGGCATGCAGCCTTCTTCTCTTCTACTCCGCTTCTACCTGTCCTAGCATTCTTGTCTTTGCTATGCAGCCTGACTTCCTCAGGATATGGGCCAAAGACGGACAGCCTCAGTTGACCATCTGGCTTCCAGGGAGAGTCTGGTTTGGGGACTGGATGGCCTCGTCTAGGAAAAGTTTGGGGGAGTCTTTACTTGCTCACCGGCAGCCATCCGCTTGGACCTACCGAGAGTGACAGTGACAGGTCTAAAAAAGGCAAGGCACGGACTGTTCACGTTTCCAACGCTCTGGAGAGGTGAGTGCCTCTCGTTGCTTGGGTGCGCAAATGTCCCCACGTGGTTTCCACAGCAGGTCTAGGTGCCCTGGAGAGAGCACATCTCCCTGATGGGCCACCAAAGACATATTCCCATATGAATGGAAAGGAAGTGGGGTGCCCCTACTCGTCATCCAAGCGTGTGGCCATGGAGGACGCAATTTGTAAACTACCCCAGTCAAGCGTGACCCGCAGCCCACTCCATGGTAGACATCCTCCAGGACTCACCTGGTCTGCTAGTTACTAGTTCTTGAAGCTTAATATCTTGCACATTCATACCTGGTGGCCTTCTCTCTTTCTCCTGTCCCTCCTCTTCGCTAGCATTAGTCGTCCTTTCCAATGAGCCCAGGGATGTTTCATGAAGTGGCCAGTCCCGTTTTATCCCCCCACTCTTGGCTTCCAGGAGCGTCTCGGCCTGCTGTGTTGTAGGACTCTTTATGTTTTTGGCTCGTCCCCGGATCCTCAACCCTCTTTCCAGCACCACATTGTGAAGGAATTTATCTCTTTTTATCCAGTTTCTTAATGTCCTGGCACGCGGCATCTTACTCGCAATGAGAAATAGAATGGCTCTAGGATTCTCGCGTTGCCTTTAGGATCTTGCCTAGTTCTTCATTGCTGCCCGCGCCGGTCTTATGTCGTCTTCTACCTGCGTCACTGTCTGACTATGTTGATCCCGGGTTAGAAACTCTTTACTATGGCTATTCTCATTGCTAGGATTGAATTCCTGAACATCTTCCCGGTCATTAGTTTTGTTTTCTTATGTTAGCGGTCCTCCGGCCTTTGGCACTTTGTGTCCTGACCCTCCTCAGGAGTTGCTCTAGTTCTGCAATGCTTCTGCCTAGCAGTATGTGACCTGGCATCTCTTAGGTTGTTGATAGTCCCTTCCTCCTATTTTCACTCCGCCCCTCCACCTCTGCTGTGTCCAAGCCTGCTTCCATATAAACGTTCAAAGAACGTGAACAGGGAAGGGGGACAAGATGCCGGCCTAGCTGACCCCTGGCCAATGGGGACCGTCGGTTTCGCTGTTGTTCTCTTCTGACAGTAGCCTCTGTCCTAAGGGACCTGCATAGCCCTAGGTTACGTTGAGCCATCTCCCACATCCCACGACAACGGTGAAAATCTATGCAGTTTACCTGCATGTTAAAACAGAAACGTAATTTACTGTACCAAGAATGTGCCAGAGGCCTGAACAGGAAATGAGCAGCTCCGTAACACATCCGCGTTAATAAAGTAAACAATAACACTCAGACCGTGAATAAAAACAACACCATTCTCCTAAAACACCGACCACCCCAACCTGAGGCAACTCAGCTCTGCCTGCGGCTTACAACTGCCCGCATTCCACGCCTGTTTGGAGAAAGCGCCACGGAAGGTTTGGGGGAGAACGGTTTTGCAAGGATCGCGGAGATGTCTGCTTCCTGATCCTTCCTTTCTGCGTTGTCACTCCGCCTAGGTGTAAGTTCCAGTGGGATCAACAACTGAGTGAAGAACCGGTGCAGCCACGGCGGTGTGCCGCAAATCAAGAAGGCCTGGGGCTGGCGCACTGCTTCCCACCTCCTACACAAGGTTGACAACTCACGTGCACCACCTCCTAACGAATGTGACTCGCCCTGGTTTAAGAGCTAGGACACCTGAGATAGAAACTGAGCCGCTGTGATCCACAGAAACCAAATCAGTTTGTATCACCGTTCAACGGGAGGTTTCAGCTGAATCTAGCCAGAGGTGGAGACATACAACCTCCCAATGTGGTCTGATTTCCGCTCCCAGCCTTCCCCCCAGGCTATGCTGGCTAGGGCGTTGGGACTTGCAGTCCCTAGCCACATCAGAGGGTTGCAGGTTCCCAGAGCTGCCGGGTGGAACCAAACCTATGGTCCGACTGTCTGCCTTCTGGCCCTTGCCAACAGGCACTTGCTCATCACACTAATCCACAATTCCCGGTCCCTGGGCAGATAACGACTGCAAATAAGCCGGTCTAGCCATGGAGGCAACTGCCACCAGGGACCAAAACCAGCCAGAGCCACATTGGTGTTGCTCAAAAATGGGCCTTCCCGAGGGAATTTGGGGGTGCAGGTATGCACCACGTTTGAGTATGTACAGTTCCGCAGCTGAGTAGTTCCTTTCTCTCTTTAGGCGCAGCATTTGAGATAGGGTTACTAAAATAAAGGAGGAAATTGGGGGCCCATTTCACAGCCAACCGGTTACACGACTCTCGTTCCCTTTAACTGCCACACTCCCTTTAAGGTCCGGGATTTTGGGGAGGACTACTTACAATCCGCGCACCAGAGAGCTCTAGTGAGTCACCCAGACCACAGATCCCAGGATTCCATAGGAGGTACCCATGGCCCGTGTAAGTGACCTTAGAGCACCTAACTGTGAGTGTGTGACCGGAGGGGTGCGAGGGGGGGGTGGGGATATAACACCTCTGTTGTGCTTTCACGTGTTTCTGGACTTATGGCAACCCTGACGACAAACCTATCCATGCGGTTTCTGGCAAGTTCTTCAGAGGCCGGGGCCATTGCCTCCTTGGCTACAAGCGAGACTCACAGGACCCTCCGGATGTTGTGGGATGTGGTCCCGCATTCCCCCAATGGCTAACCTGGCTGGTGTTGCGGGGATTTGCCGTCCACCAACATCTGGTGGGCAAACCATTGCCCATCCTAGTTTAGAAGGAAACCAACCATGAGGACTAGGGCATTTATACCACAATACTCAAGAGCCGTCGTCTCTCAGGACCCATGGAAGCTGCTCCACCGTGCACTATACTCTACTCTACTCCATGATATGACGCCAGGGTGATGCCTAATATCCAAGGCCTTACCAAAATGGGTTTGGAACGCACCACCACCGTGTGGAAGCCGTTTGTCCAGCCCACCAAGTGATGAATAGGAATAACTAGAAGCAAATCCATAAATTTCAATGTGGCCACCTGTTGCAGAAGATGATACCCCAAAATTAGCCCACATCCCATTTGAATCCAACAGGACCTTGGTGGCCTCCTTTCTTCTTGGGAGCCGCAAAGGCAAAAACAAACCAGCACTGAGGAGGAGAAGAGAGGGCATCCGGATTAGGTACATCCTCTTGGGGCTGGGCAACCGGTCGTGAGTCCTCTAGCCATTCCTGATCACGGATGGGTTGAAGCCCCACGTCCGTCCCCCCGCGTCTCTAGCTTTCACAGCACAATCAGACAACAATGGTGCGTTTTTTCAGAGAGTCCCTTCCTCTAAAAGTACTCAGCTCCCGCCTCCGCGGAAAAGCAAGGTCCTCTGTCAATGTGGGGCCCAGCGATGCCCAGAGAAGAAAGAAAGGAAAGATCCCGCTTGTTGTTTACAAATTACAGATGAGGGAAGATGTGGCTGGAGTGGTGAGCACTCTGCGTAAAAGGACGGTTGGTAGCCCCAGAAGGGCTGCTAATGGACTGTGCTCTCCTTCTGCCCCGCGGGTAACTGGAAGCAAAAGGAGGGAAAAAAGACGAGTGAAATTTCACCATACAGAACATTGTCTGACTGGAACGTGCGACATTCCAGCTCACCCCAAGACTTTGTGTATGGTACCAAACATTCCCAGCAAACAGGGTTCATAAGTAAATGGACACCCGTTGTCGGCCTTGCCATTCAACGCGAGACCAAGCACCGATTACACGACAAAGCACCTCCCTCAACGAACAGTAGTATACTCCCCTCCTCTCCAGCGCTCCCACGCCACAGCCTGTTGGCCGTAACATGGAATAAAACTCTTCAGAACATGGACCTCATAGCCCGAAAAAAACCCACAAAAAATCTAGGATGCCGGCTGTGAAGCCTTGACTTCATATTGGAAGTTTGGGGCGATTTGGAGCACCTTTTTTTAAAAAAATATGTATTGCAGAAGGAAGTGCCTTGGGGGGGAGGCTTGCAGCCCCAAAATTTCCGTGAGCCCCATGGGCCTCCTCACCTTCCACCGTTGCCCACACCTATAGTGGGCATGATCGCCTGACGCGCTGAGTTCTCCGTGTCTGAAAACTAGGAATCAAGTATTTATACCATGGGTGTAGGAAAGAGAAGAACGGGAATAGCATTGGAAAGGGCACAGCCCCACCACCAGCAAGTACTACGGTAGGCGGAGAACGCGCTCTAATTGATCTCCCGAGCGGTTTCAAGATCGCCACGGCCTGGGGGAGCAAGCAAACAATGAG
>NC_056527.1:115752882-115756370 GCF_019175285.1 Sceloporus undulatus
GTCTGGATCTCCCTGGAGGTGATGGTGGAGCGCTTGTTGTAATGGGCCAAGCGGGAGGCCTCTCCAGCGATGCGCTCGAAGATGTCGTTGACGAAGGAGTTCATGATGCTCATGGCCTTTGAGGAGATGCCGGTGTCCGGGTGGACCTGCTTCAGCACCTTATAGACGTAGATGGAGTAGCTCTCCTTGCGGCTCTTCTTGCGCTTCTTGTCGCCCTTCTTCTGGGTCTTGGTGATCGCCTTCTTGGAGCCTTTCTTGGGCACCGGCACCGGCGCCGACTTCGCGGGCTCAGGCATTGCGATGCTCTCTAACTTCCAGTCCAGAACGAACTGACAGCGAGCGCTCAGCGGCACTTTCTATTTATAGGAGCGCTATGCAAATGAAGCTCAGCTAATCGCTCTCCTATTGGCTCCCGCGACGTTCTTTTTCAAACCTTGAGTTTCTATTGGCTAGAAGGACAACACTCGCCATTGGTTGAAGTCAGCCTTCTAGTCGGCGACTCGCAACGCTATTGGTCTCTGCTGTCATCCAATCAAAGCTAAGAATTTGAGAAATCCGAAACGCTATTGGTCCCTGCGGGAGTTTCAGTGTTATCCAATCAAAAGTGCCAATTTGGATGCATGGGGAAAAAGCAAGGAAACTCTTCTAGGGAAGCCTTCAGCCCAGTACATGGAATATGCAGATAGGAGGCGCCATTGAGAGATTATTTCGTTACCTTTAACCTCGTTTATCTATTATCTGTTATCAATTTTCCGAGGAGTTTTTGTTCTATTTTCTGAGAGACGGGAGTCTCCATCCTTCCTTCCCATTGTGAAGGTTCTCTGCATTTTCTGGTTGCCGTCCAAAAGCAGGGAAACGGAGATTAAGGCTGCATCCGCACTGCAGAAACAATCCAGTTCGATGCCACATTAACTCACATGTCTCGATGCTATGGAATTCTGGGAATTGTAATTCGTGGGATATTTAGCCTTCTCTGCCAGAGAGCTCTGGCCCCGCAATAAACTACAATGCCCAGAGTTCCATAGCACTGAGCCACGACAGTTAAAGTGGTGTCAAAGTGGATTATTTCTGCAGTGCGGATGCAGCCTAAACTGATTTTGCTTAGGTTTTACCACTTTGTTGTTAAAGGAGGACTAGACTATCGCTCTCTCCCTTCCCGCTCATGATAAAGACCTTTATTTTGCCCTGTTGAACTCTGTTGAATCCTATAAAAACTTCACGGTTTGATGCTGTGTATAAAAGTTGCTCTATCTATCTATCTATCTATCTATCTATCTATCTATCTATCTATCGTGTGTGTGTGTGTATAGGTGGGTGTGTATATGTGTGTGTTTATATGTATACCTATATATAGGTGAGAGTGTATATATGTGTGTGTGTGTAATATATATATATATATATATATATATGTGTGTGTGTGTGTGTGTATTATAGATATGTATCTCTCTGTGTGTATATAGTGTGTGTGTGTGTGTGTGTGTGTGTGTGTGTAAATATTTAGATGAGTGTATATATATGTGTGTGTGTGTAATATATATAGGTGAGTGTATATCTCTCTCTGTGTGTGTATACTGTATATATGTAATATATAGAGAGGTGTGTGTGTGTATCGATATGTATCTCTGTGTGTATAGGTGTGTGCGTGTCTTTGTGTGTAGGGAGGTGTGTGTGTAGACATGTCTCTCTCTCTCTCTCTCTACATATATATATATAGAGAGAGATGTGTGTGTCTATATGTGTGTGTGTGAATGTGTATATGTATGTGTGTATAAGAGAGATGCATATGTTGTGTGTTTAGATACGTATTTATCTCTGTGTGTACACACACAGAGGCAGTATATAAAAAGGAAGACAAGGCAGCGCAAAACGTTGGACATTGAAAAGTAGGCCATAGATGCTGTATAATACCAGAATGCAGCCCGACCTTGCCATGAAAGGCTCCCTCTCTCTCTCTCTCTCCCCATTGGAAAACCCAGTCCTCATGCTGCAAAATGCAAAGCTATGTATGTCCTCAGGAGACAAATCGCGATTTTTAATCCTCCGTGATTGAAGGCAAAATGCATTTCTTTGACAGACGGAGCAACGCTCAAGTATCTGATGGAGGAGAAATGGCTTTATCAAATAGCTCTTCCCCAATTACCAAAAAAGAGCCTCCGAATGAGATTTTTTTGGGGGGGGGAGAATAGTTCTAAGGCTATAAAAATATTTGTCAGACTTCCCAGGGGCATATATCTCTTTGTTGGGATAAAATAACGTATAAAGGATAAATAACGAAGGAAGAAAAGAATGTGTGGAGATGCCGGGGATCGAACCCGGGGCCTCATACATGCAAAGCATGCGCTCTACCACTGAGCTACATCCCCTCGCTGGCAATTGGGCTTCGCTGGGCCTCACAAAGGGATAGGACCCGCTCATGGCAGCGCAGAAGGCAGGCTGCATTTCATTTAGGCTATTGGTTACTGTTTGCTATAAACTACAAGTCTCAAAATGGCGGATTAGCTATCAGGATGGAAGGACTCTTAGGAAGCAAGAACATCGTCCAGGAAACATGGGCTGCATCCACACTGGAGAGATAACCCGGTTTGGCACCGCTTTAACTCTTTTCTGGCTCAAATGCTATGGAATTCTGGGAGTTGGAGTATGTTGTGGGGCCCAGAGCGGAGCCAGAAAAGAGTTAAGCCTTGAGCTCTGGGCCCCACAACATACTCCAATTCCCAGAATTCCATAGCCTTTGAGCCAGACAACGAGTTAAAGCAGTGCCAAACCGGGTTATTTCTCCAGTGTGGATTGCAGCCTATGTCAATCTCAAAAGCACTACTGTAACAGTGGTACCCAAACTGTGCCCTTTAAGAGCTTTTGGACTCCATCTCCCAGAAGCCTCAGCCATGTTGGCCAATGGCCTGGCATTCTGGGAGCTGAAGTCCAAAATCCCTTAAAGAGCTCAGTTTGGAGACCTCTGCCAAGATCTCTTTGTACCTTAAAATGTCATCACTTCTTTTCCCAGCCATGAAATAGGTTTAATCTGACAAACCTCACAATAATTTAAATGTATTATATGAATGCTTCCTCAACAAATGAAGAATGGATTTTAATTTGAACTGATATGAAGCCATGAATATGGACTTGTTATCAGCCTTAATGAGAGAAAAATACTAAGATGAATGGCAATGTCTTAAGAACTATCCTGGGTTACTTAAGAAAGAATGAGAGAATGAGCTGGAAGTGCAACTTTAGTTGCAATAATATATGTAATCTAGATAAGTTTAATGCCTAATTTAGGTAATAATTACAGATATAATTCATAATTGGGGGAAATTTTCCATTTAGCAGGTAAACAGCAATGGTCTGGGAAGTCGAAATATTAGATGAATTAGAAAAGATTACATTGATGCATATGCTTTTGTTTTTCTTTACATGTCAATCTTCCATGTCTCTATGTACTGTCTTTCTCTGTTGTTGATTGTTTTAACTCTATTTGATATTGTATA
>NC_056527.1:115756470-115769499 GCF_019175285.1 Sceloporus undulatus
CCTTTGGCTCCTTCCTTCTCCTCCTCCTCCTGTTCCATTACCCCAATTGCCCTCCATGGGCCCCTTCTCCCCCCCGGCTCCTTCATCATCCTCCTCCATCACTCTTGGCACCCTTTCTCCAGTTCCGCCCTCTGCCCTCCCTCTGGCCTAAACCCCTCCCATGAACTTCACCCGATCATGATCGGGGGCAAGTTCATATTCGCCAAACCCATTAAAAAAAAAGATAGAGCTTTTACTCCAATTTGAAAAGACCCGTGCTAAGGGGCATTTGCCCCTGAACTGGTGTGCAAGCCTCAGATTCGCTTGTGGGAGATTCAGGGCGAATATGAACTTCACATGCATAATTCAGTTCCTGATCCAGGGTAAAAGGCAGTTTGAATCACCCCAAAGTGGTGTCAAACTGCTTTATTTCTGCAGTGTAGATACACCCTCCATTACATTAGAGTCCTAAGCTGAATAGGGATAACATCAATCTTTTTCAGGCATAGCTGCAATTATTTTTAAGTTACTTTTGTAGTTATGGAGTGTGGTGCCACTAAACAGGAGAAGAGGAATACCCCAAGGTTCAAGTGTTGGCTAACGCAGCTGCACTGAGATCCCTACAAGGTAAATGTTGTAGCTCCTTTTGAGAACTGGGAGAGTAAAACATTAACAGGCATCCTGTTAGGGTCACACGAAGTTGTAAGTCCAACATACACCTCTGCAACTCGCTTTTGTGGCTGTTGGGAAGGTTGGAACTCTCTATCAATTGCAGAACAACCAAACTCCTCTTTGAAGCCCACCTTTAAGCTACTGCGGCCTTTCCAACAAATCCATTTAGTGGCTGGTTGAGAGTGGAAGGGGCTCTTGAAGAGAATCCAGCTCTGTTTTTGTGCCCTGCTCCAGGCCTTCTTGAGGGTGTCCCCCCCACTTTTTCGGGGGGATAAACCAATTTAGGGATGGGGAGGAAGTTACTTCTGTTCAGTTTCTGTAGTTAAAAAAAATGGCCCAGAAAGGCCTACAAACATGGTGAATTGTCCCTCATGCCCCCAATGTAGTCACCATGCCCCCTTTTTAAACAACTTTCCTTCCACCAAAGGGCGCATTGGAACGGTGTGGCCCTCTCAAGTCTCCAAAGGGCTAATGCGGCCTGCAGCCTTCCACATTGCACCTCCCAGCATTCCTCACCACTGGTTGATGGTGAGGGATGCTGGGAGATGCTGCCCAGTAACAGGAAAAGAGAGTCATGATTCAAACATCTGTATGGCAATAAGAGCAGGACATAGACAGAAGAACCCAAGATCAGATGAATGAAAGGACAAGACGACTGAGGAAGGTCTAGGGCAGTGCTTCCCAAAACTTTGGTCCTCCAGTGTTCTGGACTTCAATTCCTGGAAGACCTAGCTAGTTTGGCCAAGATTCAGAAATTCCTGGGAGCTGAAATCCAAAATATCTGGAGGAACAAAGTTTGGAAACCACTGATCTGGGGGCTTTTTTAGGATAGAAATGCTTGTGATGTACACCTTCCAAGGTGGATACCTTTGAGATGGAAAGCGCATGGACTGATATTGTTGGGTGTAGCTCTCATTACATGATTTCAGTGGAGATAGACTTACTTTTCTTCTCTACCCGCTGCCCATGTAATTGCTCAGCTCCCCATTGTGACCTTTTTGTCTCCTTTAGGGTCATCCAGCAGAGGCTAGAAGGTTTTTCCAACAGTCCGCTCTCGTGGAGAGAACTGGAGGACATTGAGAACGTCTACCGCTTCAAAAAGAATGATATGACAGGTAAATGGCCTCCAACCCAACACATGTTCTCCAATGATTCCACCTAAACCTTAGGAAGAATGTGCCGATGGTAAGAGCTGTTTGACAGTGGATCCTGGCTTGGAGTGTGGCAGAGTCTCCTACTTTGGAGGTCTTTGAACAAAGTCTGAATGTAGATAAATGGTAATTCAATTCAAAATTATGAAACAAAATGGGGGGGGAAAGTAACCAAATTGTGGGAAAAGTAAAAGAAGAAAGAAAAGCTAAGAGATGTATATGACATAATTCAGAAAGAAGGGAAGGAAGTAGAAAACTAGTAAAAACAGATATACACCTTTCCTAAGTGAAGTTAAGGAGAAAACAAATATATTTATATATTTAAAAAGTTATTTCTGATGGCAAAATTAATGTAGCAACTGGTGAAGAAATAACAAGCAAGAACAATTGTTTATTGGGAGGTTTTTTTGTGAGTTTTTTGGACTTTGTGGCCATGTTCTAAAAGAGTCTATTCCTGATGTTTTGCCAGCATCTGTGCCTGGCATCTTCAGAGAGAATATATCCCACTCACTTCCATGCCAGCCACAGATGCCAGCCACAGATGCTGGCAAAACGCCAGTAACAAACTCTTCTAGTACATGGCCACAGAGCCCTCCAAACCCACAAAAAACTATGTATGCCAGCCATGAAAGCCTTCAACTTCACAATTATTTATGGCCTTAGGAAGTGGTATGGAGATTGTAAAAAGGTGAATGGTAGAGAATGGATGGAGGGTTTAAAGAGGGTGATGGGATTTATAGGAATGAATGTAGGTACAGTTGGCCCTTGAAACTCGCTGGCGGCCCGTTCCAGACCCCATCCAAGTTCCAAAACACGCACATATTCAAACCCCATAGGCTTGAATGGGGTGCTTGCATGCAGGGAGTGCGCCAATGACGTTAATGGCAGTCACCCCTCCTTGGATTTTCAAGTCCATGGATCTCAAGTCCGCAGACTTGGAGGAGTGACTGTATGTATAAGTTTGTATATATGGAATGTTTGCCTTTTCATTGAACATTATGGATAAATGAAATAAAAAGATATATAATTTAAAAACCCCAAAGTCTGGGTGGCCATCTGTCACCCGGAGTGCTCTGATTGTGTCTTATTGCAGGGCAGAAGGGGGATGAACTGGATGGCCTTTGGGGTCTCTTCCAACTCTCTGATACTATCTTCCTGTCTGCTTTCTTCCCTGTGAACCTTCCACAACCATACACAGAAACTGGAAAAACTGTAGCAAGGAAGATCCTGACTTTGGTATTGGAGGGGCCTTCTCTTTTACTGAGCTCTTTCTTCCTTTCCAGTGGGTCCTGTTCTCTCATGACAGGTCCAGTGTCTAATAGCCTCAATGGGGTCATCTTGGCTTCTAGTGAGAATTCAGACTTGATTTGCTCTTGGATCCTCTTGTGTTTGACAAGTCATTGGGATGCCATGCCTTTCTCTCTGTAGATGGATCCTGCCCATACAAATCCACCTGATAATGTCCTTTTCTCCCTCTCCTCTAGAGTATATCAAGAATAACTGGAGCAAAGATGAGTTCTTTGTGTAACGTTCCTGAACGGGTGAACCCAACATTTGATTCGACAAATGCAACCCGAGATCCCGTCGAATTTTCCCAGTGAGCCAAGAGATGGTGGGCAAATCCCTGGGGCCTCTACCACTCTGCAGGATGAGCTGGGAGGTAAGATGGATGGGGGGAATAAAAGGAAAAATTGAGCCTATCTAAGTTTGGGGCTACAGTATGTTTCCTCTTTCAAATTTTGTTTCAGAATATGCATCTTGTTCCCAAGGAGTTGGGTTCGGGAGGAGAGAGATGGAGGTCTGGCCTTTTAAGCTGTTGTTGTAAAAACAGACCGTATCGTGAAAAATTCGGCTGGTTCTTCTTATTGTTGCTTCATTATGTGTTTGTTGTTTTGTTCTGTTTACTGCTGTTTTTGGAGTCTTCATCCTTGTTTGGTTGTGTTTAGAAATTGGTTTGTATCATTAACAAATTACATTTATTTATATCCATTTTGATTCTTAAAATTGGTTAATTGCTTTTTAACATTTTATATTTACATTTTATAACTTACTGTTTTAAAGTGGTACTGTTTTATACTGCTGTTTCACCGCTTGAGCCCTATATTGGGAGAAAAAGGTGAATTATTTAATAATAATAAATAATAATAATAATAATAGATAACAAGTTATCATGTCAAATGCTAAACTTGCCTCAATAAGCCTTTTGCACAAAAATAGGGACACATATTTTAATATAAAGCAAACCATCAGATAAACCTGCAACTAGAGATTTCCATTGTTCCTTCAGTGTCAAGCTCTGCAGTACTGAAGCCAGCAGGATCTTTAAGACTGAAATGGGCTTTGGAGATGATCAGCTCCTTTTATATATAGCCATGAACCAATCAGAGAAAGTCAGTATGGGCAAATCAAAGAGACACATCCAGGAGCCAATCAGACAGAGGCAACCACAAGCCAATTAAAACGAGGGCTAAGAGTCATCAAGTGTCCGACAAAACATGCTTAAAGGCAAAGCAAGGATTGTTGTGCTAAAAGTTGGAAAAGTTGGGAAAGCTTGATATTCCTATTCGTCCCATTGTAGAGGAAAGTTGGGATATAAATCCTTGAAAATATATATATATATATAATATATATATATATATATGGAGAGAGAGAGAGAGAGAGAGAGAGAGAGAGAGGAGAGAGAGTGCTGGCAGTTATATTGATATAGTCCAGTGATGGTGAAACCTTTTACAGACCAACTCTGAAACTGCAACAGACCCCACTTATTATTACAAAGTGCCACATCCCTCTGGCTTTTAGTAAAAAACTCTGGCAAACTCTATGCTGGGTGACAGTATGGTGCTCACAGAGAGGACTCTGGTGCCACCTCTGGCACGCAATGCCAAAGTTTGCCATCACTGATATGCATGTCCATTCTTGCACAGATATAGAGTCAGAGATAATGGGTTAAGAAAAGAGAAAACAGACTTAGAGGTGGAATGATCAATTTATTTGAAACAAGACGCTAGCCCTGTTTAAATATTTGAAGGGATGTCATATTGAGGATGGAGCAAGCTTGTTTTCTGCTGCTCCAGAGAACAAAACCTGGAACAATGAATGTAAGCTGCAGGAAAAGATTCCACACCTCAACATTAGGAGGAACTTCCTGACAGTAAGGGCTATTCAACAGTGGAACAAACTCCTTCCTCGGAGTGTAATAGAATCTCCCTCCCTGGAGGTCTTTAAACAGAGGCTGGATGGCCATCTTTCAATGGGGATGCTTTGATTGGGAGTTCCTGCATGGCAGAAGGGGGCTGGACTGGATGGCGCTTGCCGTCTCTTCCAACGCTATGATTCTATGATTGTATGATTCTATGAAACTGATTAGGAAAATTAAAAAGCAGAATCCAACAAGGGCTAGCTAGGAAGTACAAAAGAAGTTCAGATAAATGCAAATGGAATGTCAGTGAAATAAGAGTGTTCAAATATTTCAAGTTAATATTATATGGCATTCCGATAACAACAATTTTATTATAGCCATGCAATTGTGATCGACAGAGCTTTGAGATGTTATGTATTGATTCTTTATTTGTACATGATTGTATTGTGTTAATAATTTTTTTAAAAAAATAAAAAAAATAAATAAAAAGTTACTTCTTGACTTGAGCTTGCCAGAATCCTCCAGCCAGAATGGACAACAGTAGGCACTCTAGTTCATCAAAACGAATGTTTCCAGCCTGGGTCAGTGGGGCCAAAGTACAATACATTTTTCAGCAACTCCATGAAGAAGAGGGCTTGAGGGATGCTATTATGAGATGTCCATGGCTCCAGAGGAAGCCCAGCATTTTTATGCCACGCTGTATTCAGACTTCCCCTCTTTCTCTCTGACATTTATCATTGCATTCTGTTGCTCAGAAGGGGAACATCTTCATCGCTGACTACAAGATCCTGGATGGACTCCCATCTGGGAAGATCAATGATCAACTGCAGTACATAGCTGCTCCTCTCTGCCTGCTGCATCTCAATTCTCAAGGGATCCTCTTGCCCCTGGCCATCCAGGTAACTGGGTTGGTGGGCTGGTTGTTTACAGGCATTGGTTTGGGAGCAATGGGGTCATGGCTCTGGTTTGGGAGCTCTGGGGCCAAGGTTGCACAGAAGAAGTCTCCCTGTTTCACTATGGACTGGAGACAGTGGCAGCTAGTCCTGCCCAGGTCCATTTGTTCAATCCGCTCTGGGATGTATTTATTATATTAATGATATTAATATGTGTCCCATTTTCCTCCCAAAATTGAGACCCAAAGCACCTGTGCTCTGAACTTTACAGGTGCTGTCCATGGTGCTGGACCTGTTTAGGAGGATGTGAATTTGCACATGAAGGGGGAAAAGGACCATTGCAGATTTGTGCAAAATTGGTATAAGCCATTCATATACACTTGATTGGAAATGACATAGATGAGAAATAGGTTAATTTGCCCATCCTTAGCTCAGACCAGTGGTTTCCAAACTTTGGTCCTCCAGGTGTTTTGGACTTCAGCTCCCAGAAATCCCAGCCAGCTTGGCCAACATTTAGCAATTCTGGGAGCTAAAGTCCAAAATATCTGGAGGACCAAATTTTGAGAACCACTGGCTTAGACTGATGTGGCTTTCTTCCATCCAAATGGTTTTTAAGAGTCAAATCTTGGCTGAAACAATAAGTTCTACAAATGGGCTTTCCCATTTCCTGAATGCCCCACGCAGTATCCATCCCTAAGACATTTTAAAAGCAGGTTAGAAACAGATACATTGAAACTTGGGGACAGTTAGTGGTTCCAAGGGTTGCAGGGAGGGAGTTCAGTCTGCTCTGTGTTTCAGTCTGAACTTTAATGGAGTTCTCCAAGGGGCTGCTAAACCAACTAGTATGGAAGCCACCAGCTGCCATGGAGTCTGGTTATTATGCCATGTTTTAAAAAGAGGCTCACAACAGAAAAATGGCACGTGTTTTTTCTCACAGCTCAGCCAGACACCGGGCCCTGAGGCACCCATCTTCTGCCGAGCGACTCTCGATGGGACTGGATCCTGGCCAAGACCTGGGTGCGAAATGCTGACTTCCTCGTCCACCAGGCCGTCAGCCACTTACTTGGGACACACCTGCTGGCAGAAGTCTTTGCCTTGGCCACGATACGCCAGCTCCCCATGTGCCACCCGCTCTACAAGGTGATTATTGGATCAAGCAATTTGGGGAGGAAGCAAGGATATGCAAGCCATTCAGGCAACCGGACTGACTTGTCTGTTGACACACCATTGATTCAATGGGTAGCCTCTCATTGGGGTCTTTACAATATTGGCCAGGGGATTCCAACACAAGAGAAATTAATATTCACTGATTTTCTCCATTAGCTGTTACATCACCTAACCACCAGCAACTGGATCGGGCAAAACAGGTCTGTTCAACCATCCATTTGGGCACAAGGAGGTTCATATTTCTAAGCCCCTTCCACCATCAATCTGCAGTGCAACGAGGAATGGTGCTTCTTATTGTTGCAGACTGGCCCACTGGTGGGATGGGGCTGGAAATGGCTCCCTCCTTGCACCCAAATCAGCCACTGAACAGACCTCCTTTGCCCGCTTAGGCTGCTGGCTCTTAAGGTAGGTTTGGAGGAGTGTCTAGCCTTACTGAAAATGAAACAGCTACAGATCCATAATGCTAGGTCTAGTTCTACGTAGATTATGCAACTCTGGGTGATTTAAATGTCACATCCGGGTGCATGCAGGTTAATTTACACCTTAAAATATCCCTGTTGGCTTCTAATTTTCTCACTATCTATCCTTATCCCTCTTGCAGCTCCTGATCCCTCATATCCGCTACACCCTTCACATCAACACTTTGGCCCGGCAGCTTCTGATTGGAGAAAATGGCATCTTTAACAAAGTAAGCAGAACTACTCCTATTCTCCCTTGACTGGGATGGAATGACTATTTGTAATGGCAGTCGGCCCTCCAGATTTGCAACTTTGAATTTTCTGGATTTGGTTATTTGTGGATTTGATCAAGATGTTCTCTTTTGTAGTCTTCTAGGTCCTCCTGCGTGGCTCTGCCAGAGGTTGACCATAGAATCACACTGGAGGACCTAAAGATTCCTAGAGTAAAAGCTTCGCTAGACTTTTGTAGGTCCTCCAGTACAATTCTATGGTCAGATTCTGCCGAATGTTGGCCATAGAGTGGCATTGGGGCGTTTGGTGCCTGTTGTGCAAGAGATTGTTCATGAGAAGGGGACTGAATGTCAGGCAGCTGCTTCTTGATTGACAGAGGAGCAGATCCCTGTCAATCCCAGCAGATGTTGACAGGTGAGGGGGAGCTGGCTGGGATCCATTACATAGCACTGTAGTTACTTAATACCTTAATATCTTGCTAAAATGGGGGGATTAGTTTCTACCTTAAAGAAAATGGGTTCTGGTAGATTCTTCATTACAAAGTTTTTTGAGGCCACCCTCAAAGACACTACGCATCCCCTCCTTTGCTCTTCCATGAAAACAGAACAAAAAGCAGAGACGCTAAGAGTTGCCTGAAAACCTTATGTTTCAGATTCAGTGTATTTCAGATTCAGCTCTCAGCACTAGAGCCATCCCAAGACATTTTGCTGCCTGAGTATAAGGACACAAATGGCACTCCCTTCTGTTTCACATGGAAGAGCAGTGTCATTTGGCATTTGCATCTGAACACAGTCAGAAGAGCTGGAGACAACTATTTTTGTCCTTTCTACCATCCAGCATCTGATAAACTAAGGCAGTTGCCCCACTCTGCTCAAAGGTAGGGGTAGCCCTGCCTAGCCAATGCTCCTTGCAAGTATAAAATCCCATTTCCATTTCCAGGCAACCAGCACTGGGTTCCAAGGTCTGAATGAGCTGTTGGCGAGGGGAACCAAAGCCCTGAAGTATTCGTCCCTCTGCCTCCCAGATGATCTAGAGTCTCGGGGTGTGTCTTCGCTGCCCAATTATTACTACAAGGAGGATGGACTGAAAGTCTGGGCGGCCACAGAGAGGTCAGGCAAGGGGAATGGGGGGTAGCACACATGCATATGGGGGTATTAGGGTTCCTAAGTGCCTAGCATCCCTTCTCCAGTCCTGCAGAGCAGTGCTTTGGAAGGTGTGTGTAGATCTATAGTCTGCATTTGTTTGACTCTTTCTTTTTCTCTTAATGGCATCTTCTGTGCAACAGTAGCTGACGATTAAGAAATTATGCTTAGTGGCATCTTAATACATCCAAGGAAGTAGACTGAAGTCTACAAAAACTCAGGCTGCCAACTTCTTTATCGCACTTAGTCTCAACGGTGCTACAAGACCTCTCTATATACTAGTGCTTAGTGGCACTACTTATAATGGAGTCACCAAGGAGTCATTTCTAGGTCCCAGATTTTTGCTCCAAAATCTAAAGGTCTAGGAGTATCCTGTCCTGGCATCCCTAATGTGGATTGGAGCATGGAATGGTGGAACAGTTACTTTTTTGAAGAACAACTCCCAGAATCCCCAGCCAACAAGACCCACAATTCTGGGAGCTGTAGTCCAAAAAGACTATTCCAAAGTCAGGCCTTACAGTGCCTTTACATGTTACCAACATTCTCCAACATCTGAGCAACAAACCTTTGTTTCCCAAGTGAAAGCTGCTATATTAGGGATTCTGTTCTGCATCTCTTACTTTAGGTCTAAACATTGGTCATGCCCTCATTGGGGTATCCTTCAGTCTTTTCATTCAATGGTAGCTCCAATGTCAGCCCAAGTTTTTAGTCCAAACTTTAAAGGAATCATCCAAGGTGAACCTACTTGGAGTATAGGGTTCAACACCAATTCAGATTAAATTTTAGAGTAAAACCTGGAGTGGATTTGTTATACCCACTGAAATGGAAGGCACCACTTTAACTGCCATGACTCTGTCCTACAGAATCCTACGATTTGTAGTTTGGTGAGTTTGGTGATGCACCAGACTGCAAACATTTGTATATACCAAGAGCTTACAGACAGACCAGACTGAGTACATCACCAAACTACAAATCTCAACTCACCCAGCTATTCTTACTGTTCTCTTCTGGCTGTTCCTTCTCATCAAGTCCCAGTTTTGGGGAGACAGTGGGATACAAATAAAAATTATAAATAAATAAATCTCTTCTTTCCCCATTTTTTCATACTCACAGTTTTGTCTCCAACATTGTTGACTTCTACTACTCAAATGACAGCTCCGTACAGAAAGATTTTGAGGTCCAAGCCTGGGTGGAAGAGATCTTTACCAAAGGATTCCTGGGACACACATCCTCTGGTATTGTATCATTGCCTCAAGGGACGGGAGTGTGCTCCATAGTCATGGGTAGCAGACCCCTAGGAACACAAAAACTGTTAAAGAAATAGCCACAGCATGCGTCTGAAGGCACTTGAATGTTGCTCAATGAACTCGACTTCATAGATAACCTTTTATTTTTACATTTTCTTTGGAGGTTTTATTCCCTCAGCAAAAAACACACAGACACACGCTAAGACACTGGCATCCTATTCAGCCTTTGTGCGATTGTAAGCCTCTCTTGAGAGCCAGTGGGGTGTAGTGGGTTGGACTGCAACTCTGTCTGCATAGTAGATAACATGGGTGAATCTGTTGTGAATTTCATTTTCTTCCTATTCACAGGCATCCCATCCTCACTAAATACAGTGGCAGAGCTCAAGAAGTTCCTGACAATGCTGATTTTCACTGTCTCAAGCCAACACGCTGCCGTGAACAATGGGCAGGTAGGAAGACGCTAGTGTACCTTCATTTCTACCTGGAAATGTACCTGTAGTGCCTTTTAAGAGCTTTAACCTCTGCATCCAGTAGAGGGCAAAAAAGATTTTGGTGTGCCATCTCTTAACACAGAGAAATTAGATCCAATTACTCACCAGATCCTCTCTTATCTTGAATGCTAAGTAGCATCAGCCTTGGTTAGTACTTGGATGGGAGACCACCAAGGAATCCCAGGTGCTTTGGGATATATTCACAGGAAGGAACTGTCAAACCACCTCTGAGTAGTCTTTGCCTAAGAAAACCCTCTGAAACTCATGAGGTCACCATAAGTCTACAGGTGACTTGAAGGTGCATCCACACATCACAGTAATAATTCCAGCGTCATATTTGGAGATGATGTGGTGAAGCTTATGGGCAGTGATCCCCAAACATTGGGTCTCCAAGTGTTTTGGACTTCACCTCCCAGAAGCCCCAGCTAGTTTGGCCAACAATCAGAATTCTGGATTCCGAAATCCAAAACCTCTGGAGGACCAACGTTTGGGAACCACCGTTTATGGGGAGCAGAACTGCCACCTGGAGCATCCCTGGCTTAAATCCCTCCTCCAGAGCTTACAGTTTTGGGACTGGAGCTCCCAAAATCCCCTGGCCACTATGGCCAATGGAGAATTCTGGGAGTTGTAATTTAAAAAAAAAACAACCCAAAAACATTCCTAAGCTTCAATTCAAATCCAGAAGAGGATTAAAAAAGAGAGACATAATCAATAATATCTTATGCATTTTGGGTAACTCTGGTCACACGCTCTCAGCCTCAGGGGAAGGCAGTGGTAAATCCCCTGTGAACAAAACTCCATGATAGGTTTGCCATAAGTCGGAAACAACTTTAAGGCACAAAACAACAGCAACAAAGGTCGATGGTATAGGATAGCTTTCCATGATCCAAGGGAATTTATTTACCTTATTATTATTATTATTATTAGTTGAGCTCCTATGCTACAGTCTATATTTCTTTAACTTTACAAACCTGTAGCTATATTGCAGAAACACAACCAAGAAATGTGAATTGCAAAGGTGTGCATCTGGGCACTGGAGAGAGTGCTTCAATATGCAACTGATGTCCAGATACACATTGTTTCCCATTGCGCATTGAGCCGTGGCACATCAGTCACTCTACTTGCTACTATTGTGCAATGGGTGAATATGAGTGTTAAGAAGCATTCAGTCTTGCACACAAGTCAGGCCATTTACAAAGATACAAGCCCCAAGCAGAATGTCAGCCACCGCATCTTCTGCCTTATTATTATTATTATTATTATTATTATTATATTACAGTTTGATAATGGTGCCTGGATGCCTAACTTCCCCTCCACCATGAGGAGGCCCCCTCCAAAGACCAAGGGCACAGCAAACCTGGAGTATTTCAAGGCTACCCTCCCTGCGATCAATACCACTTGTGTCATCATAGGCACCATCTACCTTCTGAGTGCCAACCCTGGAGACACAGTAAGTGCTTTGGATGCTTCGAGGGGTAGATGGGGAAACAAAAATGGCCACAGGGGGTATGGCCCAAAATCCTATTGTTACTGAGCTAGAGTAGACCTATTGAATGAATGGAAATTACCTAGTTGCTGTTCAACAGTTGAGTCAGCATATTGGTTAATGGGGATAACCAACAGGATTCCAGCCTATCCAGACACAACCATAAGTATGAATCTCATTGTGAATTTCAACTAGAGTAGACCTATTGAAATCACAGTATTTACCTATCTGTTGTCCCATCATTCAACAGTTGCGTAAATGGGTCTAACGTTGTTTGGACTAATAGGATTCCACTGAAAATATCTGCCTGTACAATTGTTTTTATGCCAATGTAGTGCCCTGAACAGAATTCTTTTTTTAGTTAATATTTTTCTTCAGCTGTATGTTTTGCATTTTGCACACTTTGCTTTCAGATTGGTGATTGCAGGGTAAGCATAGGATTCATGTGCAAGTCTGGTTGAGGATGCATATATCTCTGGGGAAATCACTTTGTGGAAGAAGAAAATGCATTCCCTTTAACATCTTGTTTGTCCTCCATTCACTTTTTAAAACAGATAGTGCTGGGCCATTACACTGAGGAACATTTCACTGAGGAGAAGCCCCAAGATTTCATTGTGGCTTTCCAAGACCAGCTCCATAAGATCTCCAAGGAAATTGGGAAGAGGAACCTGTCGTCAGACATCGACTATGTCTATCTGGACCCTTCCCAGATAGAGTGCAGTGTCTCCATATAAGTTTTGCAGACTAGAAAACTAGTCCTGTATTTTCTTTTCAGTCTTGAAAGTTCCTCACTCTTTTTTTAAAAAAATATACACTTATTCTCTGTGTGTTTTAGCTTTTTAAAAATTGTAGGCCAGAACTCAGTACCATGTAGTCATGATGGTGGCACTATAGTGGGCCCTTGGCTGGGGTTTGGTTCCAACAACTGCCCCCCATGGTTACCAAAATCCATGGATGCTCAAATCCCATTAAA
>NC_056527.1:115769524-115780936 GCF_019175285.1 Sceloporus undulatus
GATTCTTCAGGGCCAAGGTCTTCCAGACGTTGAGCGATTGCGGACTCTGCACTGTTGCGGAATGCGCGTTCCAAGAGTTTTTTTTTGCTGCGACCGGCCGCACCGTTTGCTGACCTGAACCACTCATGCAAGAGGGCTGGAGTCCTGGTGGGTGGATAATGGCGGCGGGGGGTGCCAAAACATATGCAGGAGAAGGGGCTGCCCCCGCAACACCTCGGGGCTGTTGCTGTTGCAGGTTCACCGCGTTGGGGTTTGGATGAGCTGGGCAGTTTGGGGAGCTCCCCTCGGGGGCTGGCAGTGATCTTTTCCATGCATTGTGGCAGTGGCTCCATCAGTAGGCCTTTTTGCCTTGGCAGATGCCAGGGCTCCCTCGGAGGGGAAGTGGGTGGGCTTGCGTCAGGCCTCCCGGTAGCCGCGTCGTGGTATCTCTCGCAGGAGGCGTCCTTTTTGTGCTTTGTCTGTTGGTGTGGAGTCAAACCAAGGAAAGTAAACAACGGCAATTTAGAGTCCCAGATGCCAACTTGGAAACATACTTCTCTTAGGATGTGGATCCTATAAGGGCACCCCAAACCAGAGCCCCTTTTTAAAGCCACGTTGGAGCATCCCGCCTCCCTGGACATGATCTTGAACAAACAGTCCGATATCAGTTAATTACTGCCAATACTGTGCCTTTTCTGCACTGTTTGGTGCTGCGTTATTATTTCCCCATTGCTGTTAATTTCTTCTAGCAGACTTTTTCAGGTACAATGGAAAGCAGTGGAAATTCATACCTGACACATGCTGCATTTCGCACCAAGAAAGAAATTTTCTTCCTGCATTTCTGCTCCTCCAATGCTGGCAAAAGCAGCGACAGTTGGTGACTTCATTTTTGTTGGGCAGTGATCCACACCAGGTTTTCATCTGAGCTTTAGGTGCTGGACCTATTTTGGGGATAGGGCTTAGCCCTTCAGAGATTCCTTTAAACCTCAGATGAAAAACCTGGGAATGGATTCACAACCCCATTGACATGGTCCATTCCCCACGGCTGCTTAAAGATCTGGGTTCTGGAAAAATAGGACAGTCAACAACTAAACCTTTTGTTGATTTTTTTCTATATTTGCAATCCAGTCCTTGCTCAATGCTGGCTTCCCCTCATTTGTTGGATGGCAACCACCTATTGTCCTATCCTGATGGCCTCATAGTTTCCACACATCTGGAAGGGTTCCCGGTTTGGAGGAACCTTAAGCAAATCACACCATCTACTCAGTCAACTGGAAGAGCAGAAGTGGGAGTAGTAGCTAAGGGAGTGTTTCACACAACGCTGCATTGCTCACAGTTCTGTTTTTATTTGCTCAACTTGGCACACTGGTTTGGTGCCCCTTTAATACCTATGGTACATCCTACTGATCCTGGGATTTGTAGTAGGTGCAGGATTTAGGTGTGCTGTGGGAGTCATGTGGCCCACTTCCAGAGGTTGATGGACTGCAGCTCCCCGACACTCCCCCACTTCAGGTCCAACATTTAAGGTCTAACGTATATCACTGTACTTAGTTTTCAGCTGAGAGCTCAGTACTGCCGTTGTGGGGAGAGGGCTGCTGAGGAATCAGTAGCTCTCAGAGGTTGTTGGATGCTATTCCCCACCATGGCTCTCCTGACTAGGTCTGATGGGTGTTGTCAATCCAACCGCACTTAGAAGCCTGCACACTTCCCACCATTCCCTGGTCTGATATCACCACACCACCCTTGAACATAGATGGTTCGGGAAGACTAGCAACCTCAGGGGTTTCCTCCTTGGATGGAGACCCATCAGACCAGACCTGCACAACTTGTAGGAGGAGGGGCATCATAATTAACATATGTCAATTTCTTTTGGGCTGCAATAGAGTTTAATTAAATTAATTTATTAATATTTAACTCCTCTGGCTGGTTCTTCTCCTCCAACATGGGTTTTTCCTCAGGAGGAGGCCAAGCAGTGGAGGAACGTTGAAGCACTTCCACATTCTTGTGGGCCACCCAAAATCCTCTTGGTGGGTGAATGCGGGCCCCTGGTCCGTATGTTGTGCAGGCCCTGACCAAGATGTATACCAGTCCATCTCCAGTACAGCTAGGACAAAATGCTGCCTGAACCCTTGCTGTTAGTCAAAGATGGCAATACTGACCCCAGGTACTGTGGTCTGCTCAGGTAAAAACTCCTTTTAAATTACCCACCCGGTCTGCCCTTTTCCTCCTCATCCTCTGTATCTAGAACCTTGCAGTATCAGTTTTGACTCTTCAGTTTAAGAAGGGTATGGACGGTTGAGCTCGGTTCAAGCCAGGCAATGAGATGATTCGAGTATGGAGAATGAAGCCTATTGGAAAAAGTTGAAGGAGCTGTGCTTGTTCAGCCTTAGCGAGAGGAAAAACTGTGGGGTTGCGGGTGGCCTCGTCACCCTTCTCAAGGGCTGCCAGAGGAAGCAAGAGCCGCTGGGCCATGGCCCCGATTGCCTCGGCGTGATCCACAATCTCTGGTCCTCCCGGTATTTTGGACTTCAACTCCAGACTCCCAACCAGATTGGCCAAACAGGCCGGATTCTGGGAACTTAAGGTCACCCCCTCTGGAGGACCAAAGTTTAGGCACCCACTTGCCTCAGAATGGGGACCTCTCTGGACCTCTTCCAAAGAGGCTGGGACCAGCTCCCTTCTTGGGGATGCTCTAGCTGGAGATCCTCTTTGCAGCCCAGGTTGACTAGATGTCCCCTGGAACCCCTTCCCCTTGTGGTTTTTCTCTCAGCATCAAGGGGATGGTGTGAAGATAGAAATGGAGAGAACAAGAAGTTTCCAGCAGAAAGTAAAACCTGAGCTGGCAGCAGTGGTTCGCTAAGAGAATACCAAAAGCTTGAAGCAAGGAAAAGCTAGCAATTCTCTTTGTAGCATGTTGCCTGCCTCAACAGGCAAGGTAAAGAGTCGCTGCCTTCTGAACATGCTTCGGACAGCTAAACAGAGAGAAAGGGAAGAGCAGGCAACTTGCCTCCAGTCACTTCCAGCATATACATGCTTAGATCTATGCACTTTTGATCACAGAGATGGAAATGTAAGAATGAAAAGCGCTGTGGGGAGGAAAGAATTGAGTGGACTTAACAAGCACAACGTGCTGAACAATCCACTACTGTATAACCATTACAAGGGAAGGAGCCCTGTCCCTTGTTTGACATGGCCAACTTACTTGGGATTTCTTTAAGGACCCACGTGTTGTCGCCCTCTGCTTTTAATCCATCTGTTCATAGCTGCCAAATTATGGGGAAATCTGGTCGTCAAAAATCAAAGGGAATCACGCATTCACAACCACACACACTCCCCTCTCTCATTTACTTACCCACCAATGCCAGACATTGATGTGGCACAGTAAAGGAACTGAAGTGGGGTTTATGGGATGGAAAGGGTGGGTTAGCAGGGAGGAGGGAAAGAGAAGAAAGAAGAAAAGAAGAAAAATGCATGGATAAGTGTGGTTGTTCACAGAACACAGTTCTTGGGTAGGGAAGTGGGATTTCATTTTATATGAGAAAATTAATTTTATCGATGTCTGTTTATGTGTGTACATATCTTTGCCAAAAACAAATGTCAACATGTTAAAGTGATCATGAGCAGCTGTTGGCTCCATGTCAGCAGGGCAATGGGTCCACCATGTTTCCGCATCAACACTTTAAGGAGCAAGCACAAAGGCGTGAATCTTATCCCACTCCAAGCCACTCCAGCCCCCCAAACCCATAGCTCTTAAGCTTAAAAACTAAACAGCAGATTGTACATGCAGCCACAGGAACACAAAAGCATGCCCCTCCACTGATTCATTGCCACCCTGCGCCTGGGAAACGGCTTTAGGCACTTGCCCTTTGCTTGTCTCTGCAGCTGTTTTTTTTGGGACGGTTGCTGGGACCCTACTAAGGAAGGGAAAAACGTAGTGCCTTTCTAGAAATCTGCTGCAAATAACATTTGCAAAAAAGAAACACTGTATAATAAAAGAAGTAAGAAAGAACATTTCAAACCCATACTGGAGAGCAGGGGAATGAAGTAAAAATTAAAAACAACAACAACCAATGCAGTTACTGTTTTCAAAATAAAATTATAGGGCCAGGAGTGTTGCCGTGGTATGTAGAAGTGTTTCTCCACAAAACACATGTGTAAACTGTCTGTACAGTGTTTAATCATGTGTAAACTGTGGATATACTTGCACTGGAGATGTAACCTCTTTGCCTGGCTGTGGGGGTTTACAGGACATAAGAGTAGCCAACGGATCAGAGCAAGGTCACTTATCTTTATCCTCCCTTATCTGGAATTTCAAAAAAATCCAAAAATGCTCCCAAATCCAAAGTCATCACAAAGAAGACACGTGACGATATTTAACAACAGCCCATTAAAGCAACGTTTTAAAGGTTACATAACTGAAAAAGAACCGGGCCCCAGACCTCATCTTATCAAAGACCCGGTCCTCAAGTTTCTGGCCAAAATCATGTTTATTTTTTAAAATGTCTTAATTAAAAATGACATAGCATTTTTTTTTCTTTGTCCTCAACCGTATTTCAACAAGACACTTCTAATGTCCATTCTCTTTCGTTCTCTTTCTCTCACGCAGACATACACACTACACAGGCAAATTGTTTATGGGAACTCGGCCTCAAATGTGCTTGAACAGCCCAATCCCCATTCCTCCCCATTAGCTCTCCTAGCTAAGGTTGCTGGGAATTGCAGTGGGGCGATGGGAATTCTAGTCCCACTCCCCTCTGGAGATGGGCTTCCCTTTGCAATAAAAACCCCCCACGCATTTCCCTACAAGGCTTTTCAATCTTTTTTTAATGATTGTTTATTTTATTAAATAAGCAGATATTAAGGATCAAGAAGTTATACTGATAAAGGCTGATGTCTTCAAAACTGAAACTGTTTTTGCAAAATTTCTGCCCTTTTCAACTTGGGTTTTTAAGTCTCTGCGGGAGCAACACAACGACAAAAGAAGGGGGGAGAGGAAAAAAAGGGGAGGAAGTAGGATGATAAAAATATTCTTTGCACACGACTGCTTTCTGCGCACGGGGAGGAGGGAGGAAAGGAGAGGAGGGAGGCTAGTTTCTAGAAACTGGGGGAACATCCAGAAGGAGGACGAGAGAGAAGGGCAGGAGAAAATAACAGGATAATAATCATAATAACAATAATACATGCATGAGGGTCCTAAGCTAATGTTATAAGGTCTATTATTCCAACAGAATGGAACGAATACGTAATGAATATATACAGCGAGAATGCACTGCTGTAAATCCTTTCCATTTAGCAACAGCATCTCTCTTGCAAAAAATCTATCTGCACAAGAATTGCCTTTGAATTATTATATGCTGTAATAGATTTTTCCACTTCACAATTAAAAAAAGACTTTCAGCTACTGCAAATGAAAGCAAATTTCCATTCTTTCCAACCATGAACAGACAAAAATTGTAGCCAAGCAACAGGAGATGTGGTCAAGACAGAAACCGTATTAATGTGGAAGAAAAACAACAAGCTAGAGAGCTGCAGCAGTTTGCTTTTGGCTGAGCCTCTGTGAGGGCCCGGTTCTTCCTCCTCCTCTCCTTCTCCCTCATGGAGTTAAACTGAATGCAACTACTTTTGCCCTTAGATAACTTTGCAGCAATGGAAGTAAGCTGATGACAAAAAGGAGAAGTGAGCGAGCGAAGAGAGGAAACCGGGGGACATTTTAATAGCTGTTGAAAAAGTGGGATGACAGTGGATTAATGGCTAGCACATTATGAACACTTAGAGCACTGGTCCCCAAACTGTGCCCTTTAAGAGATTTGGACTTCAGCTCCCAGAAGCCTAGCCATCTGGGCCAATAGTCTAGGATTCTGGGAACTGAAGTCCAAAACTCCTAAAGAGCACAGTTTGAGGACCACTGACTTAGAGAGTGCTTAGCACCATGAAGTGATATAGAATGTAAGTGCTATTGCTATGCTATTAATCAAGACTGTTCCTGCAAAATTGGGCCCATGGTAGGTATGCCGTTCCATGTTTTAAATGGAAGAAAGCATTGCAAGTAGCAGCAACCCAACTAAGCAGCATGGTCATAGGCAAGCATGAATGAGGATGACATCAAAGTTAGAGAGAGAGGCTGAACTGTTTGCTTTTGACTGAGCCTAGGAGGGTTAAGAATCTTTCCTTTCCCTTTTCTCCCCTACTGCATTTACACTTTAAACTCGTTTTGCAGCAAACACGAGTAAGCTGCGGACAAAGGGAGAGAGTTGAGAGGAGGAGAGAGAAACCAGGACATTTAATAGCAGTTGAAAAATGGGAGGAGTAAGGATTAATTGAGACTGGTCCATGCAAAATTGGGCTATTGGAGGGCATGCCATCTATGTTTAGCACTTAAAGAATGAAGAGGCATTACAGTCTGTTGTTTGTAATCTTACATGGCCTAAAATTCAAAGCATGGACAGTGTTGTAACTACACCTTCCCCATGCTTGCAATTTTTGGAGCTGTTTTTAACCTATACTTGGCCTAAAATTCAAGCATGTTTGAAATTTTGAGAGCATACAATCTAATGAAGCAATCTTATCATAATGTAGATCATGGCCATCAAATGGTAAACTATGTTGGTTCTTCACTTCCTATGCACATTAAGGGTGCAAGGCAGGGCGCTTGTGTTGCAGGGGTTCATCCAATGTTGACTCTCTCATGTCTGTCCATGAGGTTCAAGAGATGAATGGTATGAGTTTTCAGAAATGAGAAACTTGAAATTGAGGAAACAAAAAGCCACCCCCAAGACATCTCCGAATTTCTCTACCTCGTCCTGCGTGGCTTCAAGGGTAAAACCCGGAGTCGATCCCGACTTTGGTTCATCCTGTCCCTCCGTCCGCTTCTCCATCAAGGCTCAGAAGCCTACAGAAAAACAGGTGGGGTGGGTGGGGTGATGGGAGAAGCAGGAGGGATGGAGGGTGGAAAGAAGCAGAATACCAAAAAAGAAAAGGAAGACAGAAAAGAGAGGGAGAGCTTTTGAAAACAGAAAACCCCATTTCTTAGGCCCGAGGGCCATGAAAATTTTCCAGCAGTCCACAAATTTCTAGCATTGCTCTAACTTAAAACTTTTCGCATCCCAAAAGGGAAAAAAGTGTAGGCTAAACCTGCGAAGCAAACAGTTTGACACCACTTTAGCCTGCTATCATCATCAATCATCTCATCATCCTCACCATCATCATACATCCTTTCCCCCAAAACTAGGACTTCACACTTTTAAAAAAAACCCAATATAATTAAAAGCATACAAAAAATGGTATTTAAAACTGCCACGACTGTCCTACAGAATCCTGCGATTTGTAGTTTGGTGTATCACCCAGATCACTAGACCAGGCTAAATGCTTCACCAATTATAAATCCCAGGTTTCCATGGGATGGGCCATGAAAGTTAAAGTAATGTCAAACTGTTTATTTTGCCGTGTGGATACATCCAAAGTGATCAAACAGAAAGCGAACACAGCCACGTGAGAGCGTAAGATGAAGATTTTCAATATCTCACGCTCCGCAAATGCTGTAGAAATTTGGGGATTGAAGGAAAATTTAATTGGGGGCGGGGCAGAGTTTTTATTTGGGGAGGGACGATGCCCTGACTCCTCTTGCTCCATGCCTCCCTCCGTTCTCGACTTCAACATTAGGGGAGACCTTCCTGAGGGTGGAAAACCGATCCAGGGTTGGATCCCAGCTTGGCCATGACCCCACCGGGAGACTCTGGGCAAGTCACCCGCCTTCTCAGCCTCAGAGGTGGCAATGGAAATCCCCTCTGAAGAAAAACTTGCCAAGAAACCCCTTGGGCCACCATAAGTAGCAAATGACTTAAAGGCACACAAACACCATGTTCTTGCCACAGCATTCAGGCTGCTTTGGTCCATCTACATCAGTGGTTTCTCCACCTTCCTAATGCCGTGACCTCATACAGTTCCTCTGTTTGTTGTGACCCCCAACCATAAAATTGTGGAGTCTCGGTTCCTAAGACCATTGGAAAATACAGTGCACCCGCATTATACATGGATGCACTATACAAGGGAGCGCAGCGTTGGAGCGTTGTGGGCACAAGGGACAGCATGTTCCATTTAGATGAGTGGGGTGCTGATGTGCTGCCAACCGCAATGCACAAAGCTCCATTACTTTCAATGAGGGCTCGAGTATACAGGGTTTTTTTTTTTGTGGGGGAGTCCGGAACGGATCCCCGAAGTAAAAAAACGCTCACTGTATGTGTTTTCTGATGGTCTTCGGCACCCCTGTGACCCCCAAAGGGGTCATGACGCACCGGTTGAGAACCAATGATCTAATGGACATCCTGGCACTTGAGCCAAATTTCTCAATTTCCCCTTCCATACTGAGTTGAGGCAGCCAAACATCATCTCCCCTTCCTTCCCGCCCATCCACATCATGAGGCCATCCAACCTACCTTTCTTCTCCTTTGCTTTCCCATTTCTGGTCTTGTCATCTTCATAACTGGTTGGAAAGCCACAGTGGAGGGAGTCTGGGCCACGCTCCCTGGATCCTTTGCAGGCACAATGTTCTCTCTCTGTTCCTCCCTCTTCAAAGGCATGAGGCCTTGTTTTATACCCCTCTGTCCCCCCTCCACGCCTCTCTCTTCCCTTCCCCTGGCTGCCCTAACACACCCCCAAGCCCCCTTCAAGCCCCTTCAAGGACAGTTCACACCTCCCTCCCCTTTGCTTTGATCTCCTGGCTCCATCCTGGGTCTGGAGCGTGTCCCACAATTGGTGCTCTTGCCAGCCTTTGCAAAAGGGAAGCCAGCTCCGTCCAACCCAGGTCTCCTCCTCTTCCTTGCCTTTAGCTGGACCGGGGCCAGGGAGGGTAGAACCTGGGACTATTCGTACTGTTATTTTATATGTATTGGACTGTTTTACTGTAAACTGGCCTTGGGTTCTAGTAGGCCAGGATATAAATAAAGTTTTTAAATTATTATTATTATTATTATTATTATTATTATTATTATTATTATTATAGTTGTGTTGGCCTGTTGCAGCTTAAAAAAGGAAAAGGATGACAAATTCTGTTAATTGTAACAGGTTAAGTCTCCCTCATCTGGAATTCCAAAATCCAAAATATTCCAAAAACCAGGGATGGCTGAGACAGGGATACATTTGCTTTCTGATGGTTCAATGTACACCAACTTTGTTTCATGCACAACATTGTTGAAAATGTTGTGTTTAAAACTGCTTTCAGGCTGTATGTATAAAGTTACTGTTGTTATTGCAGTTGTTGTTGTGTGCGTTCAAGTCGTTTCCGACTTACGGCAACCTTAAGGCAACCCTGTCAGGAGGTTTTCTTGGCACATTTCTTCAGAGGGGATTTTGCCATTGCCATCCTCTGAGGCTGAGAGAGTGGGACTCACTAAGGTCACCCAGTAGGTTTACCCAGTGGCCAAGCTGGGATTCGAAGTCTGGTCTCCAGAGTCAGGGTCCAACACTCAAGCCACTACTCCATACTGGTTTGTGGCTGAGATAGTGACACCTTTGCATTCTGATGCTTCAGTGTACACAAACTTTGTTTCAGGCACAAAATTTTGTGTTTAAAATTACCTTCAGGCTATATGTATAAGGGATATACAAAGCATAAGTGAGTCTCATGCTTAGACTCCATCTAAACATTTTGTGTTTAGACTGCATCTCCAAGATATCCCAGTATGCATATGCAAACATTCCCCTTTTCTTTGGATGCCTAAACTCTGTTCCTAAATGTCCAACTCAAGTTTGAAGTTTCTGCAATGGTCAAAATGTGGGGAACCCAAGGAAAAATTCCTTTAGGGAGGCAGAATTCCTATTTGAGAAAGGACAGTGCCTCATTTGGCCTCCCAGCCCTGGTAGCCAAACCTCTGTCAAGTCACTCTCACTTTCTCTCGGCCTGATCTACCTCACAGGATTGTTGTGGTCCTGAGGAGAAACTGGAGAGGGACCCAATTGCAGTCTAGAAGGATGAAGGATTGTCACTTCTACCATAAATGATCATGGAAATAGTTTTCAGTATATAGTTGTAGCTTAAAAAGGAAAAAGGGAAAGGGGGAAGAATCTAGTAGCAACTTTATCACTAACTGATATACATTTTAGCATGAACTTTCACAAACTGATCTCCATGAAAGCTCAAGCTAAAATAGATAGCAGTTCGTCTTAAAGGTAAACCAAGATTCCTTCTCCTTTCCCCTTTCCCCTTTTTATGGGATCACAAAGTAATGACAAATGTGCTTGGTGGGATCCAATTATATATATATAATATAAGCACATGGTCAGTTGAATGTTTGATACAAAAGGTTAATAGAATCTTAATTCTGGAAGAGATCCCCAAGGGTCATCCAGACCAACCCCCTGCCATGCAGGAATACACAACTAAAGCAGTCCCAAAAGATGGCCCTGTAGCTTCTGTTCAAAGAGCTCCTCCACCATCCAAAGCAGTTCATTTGATGGCCAAATGCCTCTTACCATCAGGACATTGCTCTATGTCACCTCTCAGTCTTGCCTTCTGCAAAGATACAGTATAGCTGTGTTAGTCTGTAGCATGAGCTTTCATAGATTTCATTCTACTTCCTCAGATGCTTTTTGACTGAAGTCAATGAAAGCTCATGCTGCCAACTTCTTCCTTTCAGTGAGTCTCAAAGGTGCTACAAGATCTCTCTACAGACTGATTCTACAGACTAACCCAGCTATATTGTTGAATTCTTAGTCTGTAGACTCCGTATATAGAGAGATCTTGTAGCTTGCTGCCAACTTCTTTCTTTCAGTTAGTCTCAAAAGATCCCAACCAGAAGATTCAAATGACAAAACAGGATATTCTATCTGAACATGAAAAAGATTTTCTTGAGGGCAAGATTTATTCAACAGCAGAAGGGACTCCGAAAGGAGATGGTTGACACTCCTTCTTAAGCTAAGGTTATATGGCCACTTATCAGAGATACATTAGGTATGGATTCTTGAATTCCATGCTATCAATGCAATCAATACCTATGGATACCTATACCTATGGATACCTAATGCAATCAATAGCTATGGATTCTTGAATGGTCATAGAATCGTAGAATTGGAAGAGACCCTAAGGGCCATCCAGTCCATCCCCATTCTGCCATGCAGGAAGCCAGCCTCTGTTTGAAGATTTCCAAGAAAGGAGACTCCACCACACTTGATTCCATTGAATCCATTAGGTATTGATTCCTGAAAGATGAGATGACCCTTGAGTCCCCTTATTATTTATATTATAGAAAATTATATAGAATGATAGTACTGTATTAAAGAGCTAAAATCCCATGATACTGTGGCATGTTCCCTCACCACCCACAGCCTTCTTTACCCCAGACTGAACATATCCTGTTTCATGAACCTTCCCCTCCATGTTTTCCTATCCTGGACCCTCCTCTGAACTTTTTATCTTTTGTCCATCGAATCTTTCTTACA